>NW_027100728.1:3694656-3712156 GCF_040412425.1 Macrobrachium rosenbergii
TCTCGGCTAGCACGCTGTTGGCCCAGCGTTCGACTTTCCGACCGGCCAATGAAGAATTAGAGGAATTTATTTCTGGTGATAGAAATTCATTTCTCGTCATAATGTGGTTCGGAATCCACAATAAGCTCTCGTAAAATGACCCATGCAAGCAGATTAAAATATGGTTTGACATATAAATGCGATCAAAATCAATATTTGTTCCCGTTTGTAGTTTAGTGAATGTATGTATCAACTAAAAATGAAACTCCAAAGGCATCGTTACGGAGCCTGGTCGGGATGGATAGTGCTTGAAACTTAATATTTTGGAGTATAAAAATGTCACGTGTAAATGAAGACTTAATATTTTAGAGTATAAAAATGTCACGTGTAAATTAAGATTTAATATTTTAGAGTATAAAAATGTCACGCGTATATTAAGACTTAATATTTTAGAGTATAAAAATGTCACGTGTAAATTATTGTCAGAACTAAGATGAAAAAGCCACATCCAGTTTATCTAGGATGGTGGGATTTGGTTGATGTCCGTTGTTAGTAATAGCCTGAATTTGACAGCAATAAATGTAGCAGCGTTGCTACTGATATAGTTTAGTGGCAGAGATTTTCTTATTACAGCCACCAGCGATTTTTGTGATGTGCTTTACCTTTATCTAGCAGCAACAACAATATATTCATATATTTAAGGAAAATGGAATATTATATATATATATATATATATATATATATATATATATATATATATATATATATATATATATATATATATATTCCATTTTCCTTAGATATGATGTTGTTGCTGTTAGATCAAGGTAAACACACATTAGAAAAATCGCTGCTCGCTGTAATAAGTAAATCTCTTCCACCTAACTATATATATATATATATATATATATATATATATATATATATATATATATATATATATATATATATATATATATATATATATATATATATATATATATATATACATACATACAATCAGTAAGCTACAAACGTCCTTTAATATCCAATTCGCTCTACCTCGGAAATAATATATTTTCATATATGTTACCGAAGGGGAATTTTTTAGTTGATAATTGGATATTAAAAGACGTTTGTAGCTTACTGATTGTATATGAATCACGGTGATGTGATAAAAAGTTATACATATATATATATTATAGATATGTACATATATATGCATATATATATACACATACATATATATATATATATATATATATATATATATATATATATATATATATATATATATATATAATTATTTATTTGAGCAAATACTTAGACGTACAGCAAGGAGATTTATATTTATCATTTAAAGAAAAGGAAACCTGTGTATTTGTTAAGACACAGTCTCATCCGGTATGATCCGCTTTTCTATGTGTTGATTTGGAAAATGTGCTGGCCACGATTTTTGCAACCGCTACAGTCCCTGGCAGCCATGGTGACCTTGACCATATTAGAGATTTCAAATGGAATAGTCTCACAGTATTCCATTTGAATTTAATTTGAGTTTGAATTAAAGGGCTTCATTGCTGTTTCCTAAACAGTACAATTTGCTTTTGTTTACCAGTGGAATTCCACATACTTTGATGCGTGTTGACAAAAGTAAGGAAAAATAACAAGAGAAGCGAGACCCTGGAATTACGGTCAGTTAGGGAATAAGGCTGGTAAGACTGTCAATCCGTGAGGATGTGGGAGCGGAGTGGGAGGGGGAGGGGCAATTAAAGGATTAAGAAGCCAAGTGAGGTAGGAAGCTCGAATTAAAAGCAGATCAGAAGGAAAGGGTCTGATGAGACCCTTTTGGCATAAGAATCCATTTCCCGATGTTTCTAATGTTTGTAATATAATATTTGTCATTTAAAGAAAGGGACAAGGTTTCACCTGGTTTGATCCGGTTAAATTTTTCTTACCTTTACGGATTGGTCAGGAAATGGCCTTTTCTTTTATAGAAAGATCCTCCTTTAAAGCAACAATCCATTCAACTAAGACAAGGGATTTTAGGATAATGCTACGTGACCTGTCACAAAATGCGCATTCACGTATCAAGGCACGCATCCCCACGCACGGCAAATTACGAACGGGCGGAGCCAGAGAGTACGTAAAAACAACGCAAACACAACGTAAATGTACCGTAAGTACTGTGTAAATGCGGCAGCATGCGGCGCGACCGTTACGGACCACCTGGCCGTGCGCCATGGGGGCAGGAACCTTCGGCCTGCTCGAAACCCTGCGGGGTGGCCAGGTCAACTGTCAGGTAGCGTGGCCCGACCCGCACAGCTTGTGGCGCCACCCGCGGGCTGACCGCGCAGCTGCCACGCCGTTACCTGGGGCACACGCTGCCCCAGGGCACCGTGGCGTGGCTGTCAGAATGGCGTGGGAGTAGACGCGCAACGCTGCCGCACCCCGCAACCGCGTGAGATGTGGCAACGCTTGACCTGGGATAAAAGGGGCAGGCGGCGCGCTTCCAGGTCAGTGCTTCTCCTGGCCAGCATCCTGTTGCTATCTCCCTCAGCGCCCGTCTCTTCGCTGCCCACTGCAGCAGCCAAGATGCCCAAAGGACCCATGCTGAAGAGGACCAGGAAAGGGGCCCTGAGAACTCCAGGAGCCCTGGCAGCTGGAGTTGCCCTCACGCAAAGCCTCCTGAAGCTGATGGTCCTCTTCAGGCAGCGATGCTGTTGTGCTGCAGCTTCGAGGCCGACGAGCTCGTGACGGAGAGCGACCTAGAGGAGGAGGAAGAGGACCTTGCACCTCGCCTACGAGAGCGACCCGCCGCCGCCACCGACGACAACGCCCACGAGGGGGATGCCGACGCCGACACCGAAAGCACTCCTGATGGAGATGGCCCTACAGGAGGCCGCAAGAAGAACCCGTCAGTTTCTCAGCCAAGGAGGAAAATGAGAGGCTAGTTGGCGAGTGGCTGGAGACCGAGGCCGAGCGACCTGAGAGGAGGATATAACAAGGGCACCGCCCACAAGGATAAGGCCAAGGTGTGGAGGGCCTTCGAAATGGGAACTGAGGACGTGGTTTACGTCCCTCAGAGTCGTTTTGGGCGGCTTACAGCGGAGAAGAGTGGCCAAGGGGCGGGCAGACGGCTGACGGACCGGGAGAAATGGATACTCAACATTTTCCACTTCCTGAAGCCACACATTGTGCGTCAAAGGAAGCCAAAGGTGTTGGGACATGGTATGTTTGTTTTAAGTGTTTCCATGCATAATTATTACTGAATATAACGTTATTACATAGTTTCCATGCATTCAATGTACATTTTATACCATGTTCTCATATATGTCGCTCCTCTTTTACAGGCTGCCTGTGCTGCTGCCACCCCTCCAGCTGGCCCTCCCTGCCCAAGTTCTGGACCTCCCTGCTCATGTTTCTTCTGGTCCGACATCGACTGAAACGCCTCTCCGGTTGATCGAGCAACAACCTGCTCGAAACACCAAGTTTCGAGCTGTTCGACGTCGCCTTCAACGAGGGCAGAGGCCCTCCGAGACGATATGCTGACGACTGTCGACCCACCTCCTCATAACCCCCGCGTCCTCTACTGGAGGAAGTTCTTTCAAGAGGTCGAGGATGAGTGCGCACAGGTGTCAGAACAGCTGGGCCTGCACCTGAAAATGGAGGTGCTTGGTGCCATTCAAAGGTACATCCGTGCCACCAAAGAGGGCTCCACTGTGCCGTCGAGGGCCATGATGACCCACACCATGGCAGTGACAGCAGAGTGTCAGGCACCTGCAGTTCCTGCCAGCCTGTCGGTATCGCAGCAGCAGCGGGCACTCACTGCACAGCAGCTGGCGCTCCTGCAAGCACAGTTGGTGACATCCACACAAAAAGATCTCAGCAACCTGTCGCTTGACACGACATTCTTAATAATTTACAGAGCTAATGTATATACTGTTGTTTTTCCTTTTGCTTTTATGTATGTGTATGTTTCTGTTTTATATTAAATAAATATATTTTGCAATATCATGTCTAGCTCTATCCTCTGCTCAAATATCATGTATTCAATGAAGTAGCTATAATGCAAGTACACAAATAAAGAAGGCAAAATGAACCTGAATACACTAACATTTCATTATTGACTTTGAAAAAGTTCAAAATACTTTATGTAACATATGTGCACAGAAGAAAAAATGACAACAGGCAAAATATTAGCAAGTCATATAAAATGTCACAAATATCGGGGAGAAGGTAGTTTCAAAAAGATAGAATTTTCATATCAGAATATCAACAATGTAAATGCTAAGAGCAGGTAAAGAGAACTTTCAAAAACAGAATTATCATATCAGAATAAAAACAATGTTAAGAGAAGGTACTTTCAAAAATTGATAGAATTATCATATCAGAATAGATTCCATGTAAAGAAATTATTAAAAAGGGCAAAATAACTACATCTTCTTTCTTTTATTTATATATATGTTTGTTTCATATTTATTAAACATACATTTGCAATGTCATGGCCCACTCTATCCTCTTCCCATTTACCAAGTATTGATGAGAGTAATATATCATGGATTTGAACAATATCTTTTATTAAATCAACTAAAATAAACGGAAGTACACAAATGCACAGGGCAAAATAATCCTGAATTGATACATTATTGATTATTAAATAAGTCCAAAATAAATACAGGAACAGAATAGAAACAATGTTAAGAGAAGGTACTTTCAAAAATGATAGAATTATCATATCAGAATAGATTCCATGTTAAGAAATTATTAAAAGGGCAAAATAACTACATCTTCTTTCTTTTATTTATATGTATGTTTGTTTCATATTGATTAAACATAAATTTGCAAAGTCATGTTACGCTCTAACCTCTTCCCAATTACCAAGTATTGATGTTAGAGTAATATTTCATAGATTTGAGCAATATCTTTATTAAATCAACTAAAACAAACAAAAGTACACAAATGCACAGGGCAAAATAATCCTGAATTGATACATTATTGAATTTTAAATAAGTCCAAAATATAGGCAGGAACAGACATTTAAGTAATTACAACAATCAGGTATGCATGAATGAGTAACTAAATCAGGGGTCTCCTGCCAGTGCACGTGAGCCTTCAGCCGATGAAAAGTATTCCTTCAGCAAGTTACGCTGTTCCTTTGCATGTTGTTGCAGTGTTGCCGGTCACGGTTGGAAGGGCTGCTTTAACCTTAAGGACGGGTCACTCCTCCAGCTACCAGGGATGACAGCATGTGTGATGATGGGTGCTCCTGATCTCCTTCTTGTCTTCGTGCATTTCTTCTTATGATCATATTGGACAGAACACATGCGGACATCACTAATGGCTCTATATGATTCAGGCTTCAGAAAGCAAATATTGCAGTGGGAATACACCAGATTATCTGTTTGGGAGGAATCCAAAACTGCCAATTGTTTACCGTCCTAAATAACCCTACTTAACCTGCAGTTACAAAATCCGTTCCTCCTTGCTAAGTCCTCTTTGGGGCAGGTTTTCAGAAGGTAATTCCGGTGGGGGAAGGCATCATCGCCAAAGAGAAGTAGAGAGAGAGGAGATCCATTAGAGTTGAGAGGAGAGGCAGAGAGAGAGAGGGAAGATTTGACTTTTCAACAGCATTTAACCCATTCTCTCTGGTCTGGGCAAAACACCACCGTCTGAATCTGACCCAATGGCTTTTCGTGATACAGGTTTTTTTTTAGTAAGCATCAGCAATGCAAGAAATATTTTGTAAGTAGAACTTTGTTTTGAAAACGTTTTTAGATTATGGGAGGGTTACGGAGAATGAACTTCCCATCTCAATAGCTCCACTATTTTATACGGGAAGTTCCATTCGTTCTCAAAGTGCAACCAAATACGTCAGGTTTTTGGCACCTGATTTCCTCATCCCCGAAGGCAGCAACAATGGCCCTGAAAAGGTCTCTGGTAATAAGATGAACTAAGAATGCTATAACAAAAAAACTACAGAAAAACATCAACTCAAGGAACAACTTATGAAAATGCAATATGAAAACATCACAGAGACGAATGGCTCAAAAGGCTCCAGAATGTCACTCTTCTCAATATATGGTGTGAAAAAAATATATTGAAGAGGTCCTTGTCAAACAAGGAAAAGGGCTGTACAGCTCTGATACGGGCGGAAAGGGAATGAAATGATCAGGTTGTCATAATGACTTTGCTCCATTTTTCTGCAGGTGCGGCCACGCTGTAATGACACCCTCCTTGGGCGGTTTTTTCTGCCCCTAAGTGCTTGCAGCAATCATTGCAATATTCCAGCGAGTAACATGAAAGGAATACTCAATGACAAGTGGTCAATTTGGTTTATATATTGGGAAACATACGTTAAAAATATGAATTGCATTTATTTCAATAATCGTTGTCCAGTTGACATCAGCGTTACTGCTGCAAAGTTTAATGTCTTTCATTATCAAAATGGGCATTGACTAGAAACACCAGCAAATTTGAGGGCAACCTTTATATACAGAGTTTAACCCCGTAAAACATACAGTCGAACTGTAGACTCGTTAGCCTTTATTGTTCAAGAACATAAAAGTTAACGCTTTTTTTTTGAAGCAAATCCACGTCACTGTAACAAAAGCTAAAACATTATTTTCAATGTCAAGCCAGAAATACATTGTCACTGCCACATTTGCGCGCACTCCACTGGAAAAAAAAAGATAAATCATTTGTTACATTGATTTCATAAAAACAGTAAATCCATTTAAGGGTCATTTTCTCGAAATTAATGTTTCACCCATTTTTCACCAGTTCTAATAACGAAAGCACGAGAAAACGAATTGATACGTGAATGTATGAAAACTGACATTAAAGAGAAAATTACAAATACAGCAAAAAAAAAGCAGAAAGTTTTAATAACACGCGGGAAATCGTGTTTGTGTTTTTTGTTTGTTCTGTTTCTTTGTTTATTCTGGCGATAAATTCTGAGCCCAAGCTTCTACGCATCCGAAAATCAAATACGACAAAACCAGAGAGAGAGAGAGAGAGAGAGAGAGAGAGAGAGAGAGAGAGAGAGAGAGAGAGAGAGAGAGAGAGGATACGTCATTTTAACTTTTTACTGTTTCAGATCAAGATTAGGTTTCCCAAACTTCTGCGCTCCTTTCTCTCTCTCTCTCTCTCTCTCTCTCTCTCTCTCTCGATATCTCTCTCTCTCTCTACGATATAAAACTCACTTTACGAATCCCTTAGTGATTCTTGAAAACGTGTAACTGGCAGCTCGATCCCACTGATGGAATGTTTTTTTTTCCTACATTCCTACATAACTGTATCTTGAAATGTAATATTTGATATGATTTTCAGCAGTATATTCGTGTTTGGTTCATCGTTCACTTGATTGGCTGTTATAAGAATAAACTTGACTGGAACTTCTTTTCTGTGAAGGCAACTTATGATATGTTCAAACATTTTTTTTTTTATTTTTGTCCTAGCTGGAAAGGTAAATTGGGAAAGGAAAGTTTGTATAAAGGTTCTTACTTCAACAGCCGTCGAAAAAACAATGTTTCATTTACAGTCAATCTGGAAACGACGCGTCTTCAGTAAGATGATTTAAGAACGTCTGAAATTATCTGAAATTTGTTAGATTAATTACAGTCCGATTTTTATCCTTAGAAATTTTTCAGCTGCCACCAACGAGGCTGAAGGGTTAATTATCGTGTCCCGGCAACTTACTGGCAAAAGAAAATGCGCTTTGTTTAAGGTAGGTTGCCATGACGAGCTAATGGAACCTTCAAACTTGTTGGCCATGCCTATAGTATTGGCCATTACGATAATGCTGGTGTTTAATGTTACTCACATTAGGTTACGGATTATATTAGGGTACACTATTCAGTACAAAAGACATTGAGGGTAAAGTTAAAATCTTGATAATATGAATGTTCTTCAATTTTACAGAGTTGCATCAAGTTCCTTATTTTAACTATTTTAGTTCGTGGTTGTCTTAAGTTTCAAGCGTATTTTGTGAAACGTGGTTACTAATGGTACACATTACGAACTCTGATAATAATAATAATAATAATAATAATAATAATAATAATAATAATAATAATAATAATAATAATAATAATAATAATAAACATGTCGACAGAAAGAGTACTAAAAACACCAGAAATAGACGTCAGAAAAAGAACAAAGAAATACCGCCAAGAAAATAAAAGCAGCACTGTGAAATTCTACGGATTTACAACCCAGGTTTCAGTAACCTACTGCAATTGAAAATAAAGAATTTCTGCTGTGAGAATACGCTGTTTATATCCATCGAAATATGAACATTGGCCAATTACTGACCAATATTGACGTGCAGGAAAAGCGAATTATAAGAAAAAATAGAGAAAATCAGTATAAAATCAATTCGCATAATGCAGTCATATTATTCAACAATACTTGCTCCAAAGAAGTCTTCTTCCTTCTAATAATAATAAATAAATAATAATAATAATAATAATAATAATAATAATAATAATAATAATAATAATAATAATAATAATAATAATAATAATAACGAAGATTTTCCTGAGGATATAATGATGCTCATCCTTCAAAGAAACTTAGTTACCATTTCTCATCTAGGAGTTGGGTAATGTTTCGTTTATGGTAATTTTAGTAGTTGAGAGTCTAAGTTGCAATGACTCACTTGCTACAGCAACATTAACAAAAAACTCGAGCCAAGTCTTAGCATATCTTCAATATACTCTACCTAACAGCAAATGGATATGAGACTTAGTAACGAACATCAAAGATTGAGCAACGAAAATTAATTTAAAAAAACAGCAAATCTCAGACCACCACTTCACGTCGAAAGGATCTGGTATGAGAAAACAAAAGGACTCCATCCTCTTGACAGGATCTCGCGTGCGAACAAAAAAAGGAGGAAGTTGGGGATTAACAAAATGCTGACCTCAACCTCAGCTAAAGTTATGTGTTCCCTGTCTTAAGATGGTGAATGTTGAGAGAAGAGTTTAGTGGCCTTTTTCCCAGATTTGTTTCTTTGCAGTTATGCTTAACATATGCGAACTGATTAGGAAGGTGTTCATAAACTATTTTTCCTTGGGAATTACGTCAGTGTTGGTTATGACATCATTTTACGACTTGCTGTTTATCTAGAAAGTGGTCATGGTAGATGGGTGAGCGAAAACCAATAATGAGCGGCTTGCTCTCTCTCTCTTTTCTCTCTCTCTCTCTCTCTCTCTCTTCTCTCTCTCTCATGCATGAGAGAGAGAGAGAGATCCAGAGAAGGAGAGAGAGGAGAGAGAGAGACAGCTTTATGAGAGAGAGAGAGAGAGAGAGAGAGAGTAATAGAGAGAGAGAGAGAGAGAGAGAGAGAGAGAGAGATCCAGAGGAGAGTAATAGGGCTCCATCACAGCTCTCGTATATTTTGGAAACGACACCAAATACTGTGGCAAATCCACTGGAACATAATCTTTGATGGATCATTGGCTTTTGGGAGAGAGCCAGGAACTTAGTAGGGGTAGTGGAGACACAACTAGCAGGCTATTTCTGGACCTTGTGTAACTATTTATCATTAAAAGGAAAGCGTTCCAAATGGCTGCATAGAACTTACTCAGTGAGATTTGTGGGGAACCGGGAAGTTATGAGAGCCTGAGAATATTTCATCTGACATCAGACAGATTCCATGTCAGGAGGTCAGTTTCAGTTTTCTTAAGAGGATATGGGGTTGGGGAAGCTGATGCCAGAATGAGACCTTTACTGGAGTTATGTAACTAGAGATAAATTTAAAAAAAAACATAAATACGAAATACAATCGAACTGAAGTAAAGAAAAACCTTCATCAATATTGAAAATTAAAGCAGTTTCAGTGGTACTTTCAACTACAGAGTGAGTTCACTTGGACTCTTTCGAGTTTCAAGTTGTGTCTGTCGACATTCACTTAATGAGGTAGGAAATCCTAAAAAATAACACACGTTAATCATTGCTAAAACAGGTTTAATCTTCAATGAAAACTCTCTTCATGAAACTCATGAACTACAAACATTATACATACGCACACAGACACAGACACACACGCGCACACACATATATAAATATATTGTATGTATATGTGTACAAATACTCAATATTTCTTAAAATTTACGGAGGTGATGTAAATTTTGTGAAGTAGAGCTTCTTACAGTTTTCAGGTAAAAATTTCTCAATTCTTCATATAATATAAAGTAATTTTACTCCAAACATCAGCTTTATCTTTGATACTATAAAAACTAGATAATAACTATACTGGAAATCACATCTTGGAACCCAAGGATTCAAATGGTTTTCAATGCAAGTGTCACTCAGAATGTGCCTGATAGATTATAGATATCAAATAGCCGTCATTTCCTCCTTTTCTTAATTATTCTGGGAGTGGGCGTGGCTCAAAATTAAAGAGAATAGAGTGAAAACAAACAAGTATTGGCTAAAGAAAAAGTGTAATGAAAAAAAAAAAACATCTAATTCTTGAAAAGAGGCACTTGATTCAAATGGTTTTCAATGAAGTCTCAGAACCAAGGTGCTAAATGCATTTGTACATTTCAACAGCAATTTTTTTTGGGGGGGTGACAGGCGTTGTTAACAAAAAAAATAATATAATGAAAATTATTATATTAATATATGAATATATATATATATATATATATATATATATATATATATATATATATATATATATATATATATATATATATATATATATATATATATATATATATATATATATATATATATATATATATATATATATATATATATTTTGAAATGAGGCGCTTGGATACAGAGGTTGACAGTGACTGAGCTGCCACTTCACATCCTCCGAGATCCTGATTGGCTCTGTTCCCTTCGAGTGGACAGTCAAAGCGTGCATGATTAGTGAGATGGCTTAATCACTACTGCTAATAAACGGGAGGAAATTCGATCTACGGGGCGAACGTTCAGTAAACAGTGTCTGGGAGAACGCGACATGAATCTGTCAGAGACTCAAAGTATAAAATCGTTATCGAAACCGGAGAGAGAGGATTTTAATTGAAATTCTAATTAGGCAACTAAAATCCCACGTTAATATGCAAGCGTGTAACTTCACTGACATTTAATCCGGCTTTTATTTAATGGCATTTAATTCATATTTAATATACTCTTGTGGACATGATCCATGAAAATAAGTTGAACGTCACTGTACAAAGTATATAGCCCATAAAACAAGAATATATTTCTTCAACTAACAGCGTACATTTCTGTTAACCATTTGAGTCCTTAGTAGTTGTTTAAAATGGATCAAAAAGTTAAACACACCAGACGCAATAGAATAAGGACAAATTGCATTCAACATTGTTACTGTCTAAATCTTAAAACTAGAAAATGAAAAATTTATTTTATCTTATTGTTTTGTTTATCCAAATGGCAATTTTGAGTACTGCATCAAAGGGTGATGTCGCTTAGCTGTATATTTGAAGTTGCCAAGTAACCTTGGACAAATCTAACCTGTGGAAAAATGGTTTTATCCGTAAAGTACGGTAAAGCTGCGGTCTCTATGTGGCATGGGTTAGGTCAAAGCCAATATCATTTAAACGACGAAAATCACCATTGTCCAACTACCATCATCTTTGGAGACGACAGGTGAACAATAAGGTGAAACAGAGTTCTCAATTATACCAACCAAAAAGTTTATTATTCTCCTTGTTACCCTTTCTTTTAATGATCATACATTTATGGTTTTTGTCTAACAGAATATTATTTACTAGCTTAACTGTATTGTCAATTCCTTTTGCTATACCTGATTTATCAGTAAAACATCAGATATTCAGCAATAAATCTATCATTTTTCTCTTTACCTTTACTAAGATCCATTAGATTAATGTTTACATTAGAATTAGCACAAACTTCATACATATGATTTTTCGACATATATTTCCCGATTCAGTATTATTATTACTCAATAAATACATTAAAAACTATATAGCTTTTATATTTCCCTTCAATTAGCTCGAAAATAGCATAAAATTTGCGTGTAGTCCTATAGCAAATTGATTTTAGATCTGTAAACCAAGAGTATTGCTCTTACGATTAAACCCAAAACATAAATTCAAATACAAATTAAGATTAGTTAATCCAGTAAAAATAATTCTTTGTGTTGTCGCCATAACAATGGCTGTTCCATTAACCAACACGCCTCCCCTTACTTTGCACATACAGTTGCACTCGGTTTTTTCTTCATTTGTTTTTATACAATGACAAATATTTCAGTGACAGCAACTATGCAGAAAGAATAGAAATTTATATATTGCGTCAAGATTTTTGTAATGATATGCTATATTTTTGTATGCTTATTAATGATTAAATTCGAAAATAGATACAATACTGACAGATCCTGCAAGCTATGCAGTTACAATGGTGGAAGCTGGGCTTCTCCGCCAGGTTAGTGCGAGGAGGACTATAGTTGCATATTTAATCACTTTCCTCTCTCTCTCTCTCTCTCTCTCTCTCTCTCTCTCTCTCTCTCTCTCTCTCTCTCTCTCTCTCTCTCTCTTAGGTTTTCTTTTTCTAAGATCCTAATTCCGTTGATCAAATCGTTATATTTAGTCCTTCCATCTCTCTCTCTCTCTCTCTCTCTCTCTCTCTCTCTCTCTCTCTCTCTCTCTCTCTCTCTCTCTCTCTTTTGTTTTATTTTTTTAGATCTTAATTCCGTTAATTAAATCAGTTGCATATTTTAGTCTCTTCCATCACCCTCCACCCCCTCTCTCTCTCTCTCTCTCTCTCTCTCTCTCTCTCTCTCTCTCTCTCTCTCTCCCATCTTTTTCCAGTTTAGTTTGCCTTTAATGCAGCTTTCGTGCACGTTAGTGCCTCTCCCTCCATCTTCTCACGTTACTTCCTTCCGTGAGAAAATTCTGAGACAGCAAATCTCAGAATAGACTTCTCAACACCAGCATTCTCTATTCAGAGTTTTCTCTCTCATTTCCGTATCATTAATCTTTCAAAGTTCTTTCATATCTTCTTCTTCTTCTTCTTCTCCTTCTTCTTCTTCTTCTTCTTCTTCTTCTTCTTCTTCTTCTTCCTGGATCCAGACGCCTTTTAATATGTTGGTGCTTTGAACTTTATAAAGCGTAGAGGTGTGAAAGTTACGGAACAGTTTGCTGTAGACTCAACTGGTACCACAAGACTGAATTTTGATTAAGGACGATTTTTGTGCATTTCGTTTCTCTCTCTCTCTCTCTCTCTCTCTCTCTCTCTCTCTCTCTCTCTGCTATATATATATATATATATATATATATATATATATATATATATATACATACGTATGTATTACTGTCCTAGCTAGGCAAATAGTGTTCTGGATCCCACATTTCAATTCAAATTGTAATCCTCGAATCATGAGACAGAAATTTCACGTTTCAGAAATTCTGTTGATGTTCTCCCAGCAGAAGGCAATATTGCTCTCCCAAAATGGGCTGCCATCTTTATGACGGAGGCAGAAAGAGAGAGAGAGAGAGAGAGAGAGAGAGAGAGAGAGAGAGAGAGAAGAAGAAAGAAGAAAAAATTCTACTGTTAGCAATGCAATGAGCCATTCTTTTCATCATAGCTTTTATTACATTTTAAAAATATCATTTTTAGGTTAGCCATAGCTATGTTTAATGGCCGAGGAGAGAGAGAGAGAGAAAAAGGAAGAGAGAGAGAGAGAGAGAGAGAGAAAGGAACTTACTGTTAGCAATGCCCATGAGCCATTCTTTTCATCATGGCTTTATTACATTTTGAAAAATATCTTTTTAGATTAGCCATAGTAATATTTTAATGGAGAGAGTTGAGAGAGAGAGAGAGAGGAGAAGAGAGAAGAAAGTTTGCGATAGGTTCCTGCGAAAATAAGTTAGAATGCTCGTTCAAGCTGCGAATTTTTGATAGATAGGGTAGATAGATAGATAGATAAGTAGATAGACCTTGGTAAGTGTGATATAACTAAAATAAGTAACCTATCAAACAGAAACTCAATTTGTCGATTGATTTCCATTAATTGAGGAGGAAGAGGACAGTCCAGCTCTCACTCATAAGAAATGAAGTAGTAATAGGAAGAACGAGATCAATTCAGCTTCAAATTAATTGGAAACTGAATAGGTCCGATATGTGTTCATGCCTTGGCTGGAAGTAATCCCCACCTCTCTCTTTTCTCTCTCTCTCTCTCTCTCTCTCTCTCTCTCTCTCTCTCTCTCTCTCTCTCTCTCTCTCATGAATGAACAATCAAGAGCTGCTTTGATTTTTTATCCTTCTCACACCAAAACCCGCAGTCAGATTTACTGACCATAATTCCATTAGAATTCAAAAATATTAACTAAAAGTATTGCAATAATTAAAAAATAATTATTTAACAATTTCATAAATTGATATAACTTTTATTGATTTAGTGAGTAATTCCCCGAAATATAGTTATTCTTTTAATCCAAATAATCTGTAACCAAATATATTTTTTTATTTCAGAAACCATAGCCATGCGACGCCATATTACGTATATAATTCAGTCAGCTAATACTTCTAATGACGTCACTAAATGACATTATTAATCATAAAGTAATATAAATAAATAAATGAATTAGTTATTTAGGAGATTCATGCTTATTGCTAAAGGAAATGATACATTCGCCTATTTATTAAGAGAGAGCTGCAGGAACAAGGAAAAAGGAAGCAGAAATGAAATTCCGCGGCTGAGGGAACATGGCTTCAATGAAGCACTTGTATTCGGTACATGAACCTGACCTGCAAAGCTGAGAAGTCCCTTTTGCCTTTAGAAGTCAAAACAAGTAAAAAAATGCGCCGAAGTCTATTCGGCGCAATCGAGTTTTCTGTACAGCGTATAATCAAGGCCACCTGAAAATAGATCTATCTTTCGGAGGTCTCGGTATATAATACTGTGTAAACAAGTGGCCCATGAAGAGAGAAAAACACGGCCCTGTATGGTAGCCTATCCTACATCGTTGCCAGATGCACGATTATCGCTAACTTTATTCTTAAATCAAATAAAAATTACCGAGGCTAGAGGGCTGCAATTTGGTATGTTTGATGATTGGAGTTGGTGATCAACATGCCAATTTGCAGCCCTCTGGCCTCAGTAGTTTTTTTAAGATTTGATGGCGGACAGAAAAAATGCGGACAGAAGAAAGTGCGGACAGACAAAGCCGGCACAATAGTTCTCTTTCCGGAAAACTGATAAAAAAAAAAACCTGCCAAAGTTGGGGAAAAACAAAGAAAGTTCATCACGCTTCCAAGTTTTCCATTCCTGGGAGGTTGAGAACACACGATGGGAAATAGAAGTGGAAGTTACCGCCTATAAAATCTTTTCCAGTCTTTGACCTCCATTGGAACCTTGGGGAAGGACCTAAGTGTTTGCCTTTGTAAAGAAAAAAAAAAAAAAAACTAAATGAAATCAGGAGAGGTTTCAATTCAGGTTGGTTTTAATCCTTTCCCTCTGTGACAGAAACTAAGTCTCACCTCTGAGACTTTGACAGATATCAGGTTTTGGTTTGTAAGGCCTCTGATATACTTATTCTCTCTCTCTCTCTCTCTCTCTCTCTCTCTCTCTCTCTCTCTCTCTCTCTCTCTCTCTATGATATATACACTGTGTATATCAGTCTATCTTTAAAGCTGATCTATCAATCCCAATATATATATATATATATATATATATATATATATATATATATATATATATATATATATATATATATATATATATATATATATATATATATATATATATATATATATATACACATGTATATATAAAGATCTATATATATATATATATATATATATATATATATATATATATATATATATATATATATATATACATATATATGTTATAATATTTACAATGCTGCAGTAATGCATTCAAGATAATTCAGTATCAGCCACAAATGCTAGACACAGCAGCACACCAGGTACTAGTTTTAAGTGTGTACACCACTTCATTCTTGAAAGGACATCTTTGCAAATGCCAATTCCTTGACTGACTCTGAAAATCCGCTTTTCAATATATTCAAGGATCTGAGCTGTTTATATTACGGTCCAGAATCTCTCCACTTCTTCCTATATTCAATGCTTCTAATACTGCATTCACGCTTCACTATTTTTTAGACCCTGGATTCTCTGCCCTTAGTGAGGGATATATTTTTGTTTATTTAAACGTTTTAGTTTTCTGCAAAGAAAATTATCGTTTGCCGGCTTTGTCTGTCAGGGCCGCACTTTTTCTGTTAGAGTTAATCTTGATTTCCCTATTTTTTAAAACATGAGTGTGTGAACGTGTGTGTCTTCTGTGTGTGTCAAAAGCAGATTAACTTTCACTTTTTGTTTTCTGTAAAAGAAAACTATTGTGCCGGCTTGTTCAGTCCGTCAGAACTTTCTTCTGTCCGCACTTTTTTTGTCCGCCCTCAGATCGTAAAAACTACTGAGGCTACAGAGCTGCAAATTAGCATGTTGATCATTCACCTCAATGATCAGACATACCAATTTGCAGACCTCTAGCCTCCTCCTCCTCAGTAGTTTTGATTTTATTTAAGGTTGAAGTTAGCCATAATCGTGCTTCTGGCAACGATATAGGATAGGCAACCACCGAGCCGTGGTTAAAGTTTCATGGGCCGCGGCTCATATAGCTCTTCTATACCGAGACCACCAAAGAAGGATCTACTTTCGTTGGCCTTGGTTATACGCTGTATCGGCTGTACAGAAAATTCGATTGCGCCGAAGAAACGTCTTTCTTTTTCTCTCTTTTTTCTATCTAATCTCTGGAAAATCCAAAGAAAGACGGAACATTAATCCTGTTAGCATCCGGCCACATAATCCTTGAAAGGGGGGAGGACTGTGCTGTATATGATTTTTAAGTTTAGTTCAAATCTGCATAAACTGATATAAGACAATGAGGAACAGAAAAATAAGCAAGGAGGAAAGAAAACCCATTTAATTGTTACTAGATTTTGCACATTCAAGACAAAAAACATAAAATTATAAGAATTTTTCTCTTTTCCTCGCACATTTATTCAGGTGTCTGGCTGTCTGTTTCAGACAATAAAAGTTCAGAGTCGGAGGAAAAATAAGAATCAAGTCAATTTTTCTTGAACTCTCTCTCTCTCTCTCTCTCTCTCTCTCTCTCTCTCTCTCTCTCTCTCTCTCTCTCTCTCTCTCAGGACAATAAAGAAAAACACGGAGGGTATCATCCAATATCCTTCACTCAATGTCACTTTGGTGTCCCGGGCCATGTAGTTCACGGCCAATAAACAAAGAGCTTATTTAAATAAAATCGGTCGAAAAGGTGGAAAGGTGAGGACGATTCTGACTTCCGATTTTCAGTTTTCGGCTATTTTTTTCCTTTTCTTGATCTTTCGACTTTACAAATGGGAAGGTTTCGTGAAATGGCCATTTAGTAAAATACCCGCGTTCTAGATCTGAGATTGAAAACGTCCTGCTATGCAATTGGCACAAACAGTGCTAAAAAGTGCGTCGTTTTCCGGCAATAGAATGAATACTATTCGGGTATGCTAAGAGTTCCATC
>NW_027100728.1:3714656-3727156 GCF_040412425.1 Macrobrachium rosenbergii
ATATATAAAATATATATATCAAGTAGCCTTTTGTAATTAAGTCAATGATTTTATCTTTTAGGTCGATTTCTTGAGCATTTTTAATACAGGGTCCAAATAATACATGCCGGGCTAAATTAAAATTTCAACTGGAAGTAAGCTGGATAATAGCGGACTCCAATAGATTTCTTGAAGAGAAATCTTTCGATCTGGCAATCACTGAACTTTCAGTCCAATTTATCCTGTGAGTTTTCCTTATTGAATGAATATAGCATTGGATGCTTGTCAGTTTTGATTGAATACTTATGTTGCCAATACGTATATCTAAATCTTTGCTAGATTGGCCAATATAAAAAGAGGGACAATCAAACATGGAGTACATATAGTATGTTGTTGTTTTTCTTTAGGACTATTTTTATTAACATTCTTTTGAAAGGTGTGTTATTATAAGAAAAAACGGTTTATTAAAGGTTTTAACAATGATTTTATGTTTTCAAAACCACTAAAATAAGGCAAGCTAGAATGTTCTTGGGGTTTCTTTCTTCATATTGTTTTCACTATAAAACTCTTTGTGGAGCTTTGTTATAACAAATATCTAGTATATGAAGGATAACATAAATCTCTTTGGCCCCTGCTTATGTATTCCATTTAACATCCAAAAATACTGAGGACTGACAATGCGCAAGGCTCGTAAAAACATAGAGGAAAATTGATATTTTGATGTTGAGGTGATGGCCTGAATAAAAATGGACATAAGTTAGTTGATAGTTAGTTTCCTATAAATACTGAATTTACATTGAAATGGTTCTCTATGTATTAAAACATCTAAGAAAGGAGGCAATTGTCTTTCTAATTCTAACGTAAACGTAATGGATGGTATCTGGTTATTCAAATACCAGAGTAAATCATTTACATCAATACCAACCAGGCAAAACAGCTATATCGTCCAACATACCTATACCACTTTAAAGGAGTATAAATGATATTAGGTATATATCGTTTTTCAAAAATTCCATGTACAAGTTTGAGAGGAGTGAAATTAAAGGTTGCCATTGCCATACCAAATATTTGTTGGTAAAATGCTCCATTGAATATAAACTTACAATCACAAATGCAACCTGGTGAGAAATTATATGACTTACAGGTAGAGGTAATTCGTGATGGATTAATTCGTGCTAAGATACTCTAAAATGGAATCTATAGGGACTTTAGTAAAAGGAACAAACATCAAAACTAACGAATCTATCAGTGGGGGCAAAAGTGATTTTGTTTAATTTATCAGCCTAAATCTAGACTATTATATACGTGAAGCTGAGATAGTTCAAGTAACAGCGAGAACAGAGGTTTGTGTATATTTCAGAAGTTTATATGATATTGAGCCAACAATTGCTGATAAATAGGCCACGCATAGAGTTATTTTCTTTGTGTGATTTTACTAATCCGTACAAGTAAGGTAACGAGGAAATTTGCAAACAACTGAACTAGTTCTTTTATCTTTGGATTTTTTTTTCACTGTGCTGTTGAAACTTTTATGACTTGATCAAGGGATTTTGTTAGTTTTTGTATGTCGTATCATCATCCAGTAGGGCTTGCATACGTGATATGCAGTCAACTTTATCTAAAATTACAATACTATTCAGTTATCAGCTGTAGTGTGGATTGTATTGTCTTTTAAGATCGGTCAAGCTTTTCTTATAGCGAGCGGAAATTGGCACATGATATTAACATTCGCAGCTCCATAAATGTTCTTTAACTATATCTGTATGATTTTGAGAATATCTGTGTTTTCAAATACACATAGGGACGACGCAATCGTTAGAGCAGAGGTTCTGTTAGATACAAGAAGGATAAACCATATCGAGCGCACTCACAGCATTTTCCTTATTTGTTTACTTGATAAATCCAGATAGTATTGTAATTTTAGATAAAGTTGACTACATATCGTATGCAAGCCCTACTGACTGGATAAAAACTTTGATTCTTGAATCAATCCAGCTAGTTCTTTTTCTATATACAAAAACCCAAAAAGGGAAAGGGGGGAGGGGGGCCACAATAAATTTAATTTGAAACCGAATGACATACAAGAGAGAGAGAGAGAGAGAGAGAGAGAGTAGTCCAATCGGATCCACCATTTTTCTTCTTTGATAAAATTGGGCAGGAATTTCCATCGCTCGTCGGTCTCCTCGCCTCTGTGAAATACAAAAGTCAGTTTTTCTCAGGAAATATATTTAAAATGCAGTGGATTTACGGAGACCAACAGGGTTAAACAAACTGAAGTTACAGAGGTCTTTAATAACTGACATCAAATGACGCAGCACCCTATCCATCCGAAGAAAATTCAATTTCAACATACGAGCAAACTTTCGATGAAATACATCAAGATGTTTATAAGCCCGCTCTCATTTCTGATTAGTTTTTAGAGAAAATATATTTAAATTAACAAAGTGGATTTCAGAGATCTACGGGGTTAAACAAGTGAAATTACGGGGTCTTCAGTAATTGCCACCTAAGGCTTTGTATCACTGTACCTATACGATGCAAGATTATTTGTTAGCTATAAGTAAAATTTTATTGCAATAGACACAGCAGTTGAAACCATGTAATTGCTGAAAAACAGAGAAAAGAAAGAGAGAGAGAGAGAGTCCTCAATAAGTTCTTGTTATGTACCTTTGTGAAGGATCATTGTTCCAGGAAGGTCAGAGCGGGATAACCACGCCTCCCCCAGCCCCTTAATCCTTCAACTAACGTCCTGCAAACTAATAAAGAGAGCAACTGTACTGCTTCTCTCTCTCTCTCTCTCTCTCTCTTCTCTCTCCCCAAATCTATAACGAGCTTCAATGTCAAAACAAGAGGAAAAACAGTAGGTATGTAACCAGCGAAATAACCACACCAGGACAGCAGACCTTAATCTGTGCCAGGACCCCTCCTGCCTGCTGCAAACTTTTACACAGGAAATGGTTCGCACGAAGCCAGGCCATTATTCAATCCTCATACATTCAGAATAACCATCCATGATGGTGGCCTCTGCTGCTATCGTTGAGCTGCGGACAGAACAGAGCAGTCGCCCATCACAGAAGAACTTTGGATACCAGGAGGTCAGCGAGCTTTTGAAAAGGCTAACAGTACAGTATCACGAAGGAGACAGAAGTTAAAATACACTGCGACAGAAGGTTAAATTAGAAACAACCAGGTCGTTCAAGGTCAATCAGGATTAAGAGGGTTGGATGAAGGGCAAAATAAGCCAACGGGAGAATTGTGACCTCATGACCAAAGGCTCGTTTGAGGTCACAATATATACAAAGTGACTGAGTGGGTTCTAAGAATTCAGCTTTCTTGCTGGACAATAAAAAATTCACCTAATAATACCTCAGAGAATTGGCAGAAGCACGTCAATGCAATGTATGAATTATGGATTTCTGGAAGCAAAGTCAGAAGTACTATTTATTATTCAACTAGTATTCTGACATGTTCCTGGCTTTCTTGGGTATTCCACAGGCCTAAGCCTTCGCAGAACCACAGCAAGTATACTCTTTGGCAAACAACCACTCAATCTAGAAGTCATTTCAATAGCCCAGTCCAGAAAGCCTCAGTCATTTATAGATAGAACACAAAAAGCATTTTAAACTGAACTACTGGTTTGTTCATCCAAAAATCTTCTCAACTTAGATAAGAAGACCAAGACTTGCCATACCCATAAAATATCAACGCCTGAGTTCTGATGGTCAATATTGATAAATCTACAAGGCAGTAGAAGTAGTAGTAGTAAATCGTAGTAAATATGATGCACGTAATAATACGTAGTAATCGTAGTAAATCTGCCCTTGAAATCTGGAACTAATAAATGAAGGTACCTCGGCCATGAGTGAAAGCATCTTCGTCCTCAATGACGCAATATCCTTCTTCTTTCTTTCATTGACTGAGAGAATTCATCAACTGTAGAGGGAAAACAGAAGCTGGAAAGATAAAGAGGAAGAATTAGAGGCCCATCACCCAAAGGCGCCATCCAATAGGACCTGCAATGATAATGAGTCCCTCATTCATGATCAATGGTGATGTCTGAGGGGCCACAATGAAATTAGATATTCACTCCTCATCATAATCAATTGTGGGGAGGGGGGTTTTGGGGTTTGGGGGCGGCGGGAGTGGGAAGGAGGGAGAAGAGGGGTTGATGTGATGCCCTATCAGCCACTAACCCGAATTCATGCCCGATCTACTCTCTCTCTCAAGCAATGTAACCTTCAGACAAACTAGCTCCCAAGAGCACATGAATAACAGAAATTCTCTCTCTCTATCTATTTTAAATGAACCGAAGTGAAAGAATCATCTTCAGTACAAATTTGAAGGGAAAATTACTCTCTCTCTCTCTCTCTCTCTCTCTCTCTCTCTCTCTCTCTCTCTCCTCTTCATTAATGCCATCAGATTGTTGACCTGAGGGCGTCTGTGTGGAAATAAGTACATGCAAACATTCAGGGTGAATTCCTTTCGCTGTTTGGATTAAGTTCAATCTTGGATACGTTTGAACGAGCCAGGAGGGATATTGGTAGAGAGAGAAGAAGAAGAAGAAGAAGAAAGAAGAAAATCTCCTTTATCTCGGCAAGGTGGTTTAGGAGATCAGGAATTCGGAATGAAAGCTAAAGACCTAACAGCTTAATCTGATTCTGGTTAATATTATTTTTATTTCCTTAGACTGACGATGAATGCACTGGAGGATATTCTCTTGAGTTCTGCGTCCTGACTTGAAAATTCCTAGAATTGGATAAATGAACTGAAGAAGGCATTAATGATTAATTACTCCGAAAATAAAGAGGGTTAGAGAGAGAGAGAGAGAGAGAGAGAGAGAGAGATTCCCACAGGCTGTATGGAGTAACATGAGGACCACATGAAACTACAAGCCTTGCTTTGACTGATGACCAGAACCTTTCTATATCTACTGGAAGTGAGTGTCACTGCGGTTGATAGATAACTCTATGGATCTTTCTTCTCCTCATTCTTTCTGATCTTTTATACTACCTAGGTCATAAATATCCAAAGACAGCATCAATTCGTTTACTAGTAGCTGGTGACATAAAATATTTTCCTGAAGTGAGCTGCCATATCACCAAATGTTTTCCTTCAACTGCGTCACTGATAATTTTCTAGCATATGCCATGAAATCTTCAGTAGGTTGGTAGTGCCTGAAAGGTACTTTCTGTGGGCAGTTCTTTAAGCCTTTTTTCAATGACATAGTGAGCTGCAAAAATTTTCATCGAGTGGTTAATTGAAAAGTGACTCAAAAATTGCAAGTATGTCCATACATATACCTTGGAGGTTCTCATGAAGATGACTTGTACAAGTGCCTGAGAATCAGCTCTCAGACTGTTGTGGATGTACCGACACTTCATTGTCAACACAAAGAGGCTAATGATAGAATGTTGTTACATATCAACCATGCCATACAAATTATTGAGAGTCATAGTGGCTTCACCAGATACAGGTGCTGGTATGTCTACTGTACCACTTCAGTGAAACTTGAAATTCAGTGTCCTAGAAAGGGCTATGGGTCGCTGTGGACAAGCCAACACCAAGAGATTGCCAGTCATGATTTGGTATTGACAATGTCAAGAGCACTGATTTCTGTGTACTTCCAGCTGTCCATGCATAGCGGTTGTGACCACGACTAACAAGGTTTCAGAGAACTTGCAGTATTCTGCCAACAGAGCAAGTGGAATAGAGTTAATCAGGATTTAGAAAAAATAAAAGAACTTTCTCATGATAAGGGAAATCAAGCAGAGCAGTTTCTTGTCCGAGTCATTGGTGAGTCAACATAGATACATTCAATGAGCGCACGATGTTCCTGTGTCACCATAAAGCATTAAAACAATTTGAAAGACTTGTTTCAACTTCAAATAGCATACAGCTTCATATTAAGCAGACTTTTTGCAATGTTATCACTGGACAAATGCTACAAAAGCTACCATAGATACTGAATCCACTGAATTGCGTTTGCATTTTGAAAGATGACTTCCTGGTACCACTTATTGTTTCTTAACCTAATCAACACCCCGATTTTCCACTTCGATGCACCTGTGAAAAATGCTTTAGGTCAAATGTATGTCCTTGCCGTTGCCGTGTAGCAGACGTTATTTGCTGTGAATTCTGTAAGCGTGATATGAAAATTACGGAGCAGTGAGCCGGTTAATGGTGGAATGTGAAATGTTTGAGAGCGTGATTTTCCAAACGATTAATAGTTCGTTACATAAGTGTATGATTTATTTGCTTAATTTTGCTACCACACAATATTGGGAGACATAGATAACGGTATGCTGATCAATTCTTTTCTTTGTCATTTTTTTTTATTTATATCATTATCTGATGAAAATTCGTGTCAAACCATCCCATCATGTATTCTCCTATTCAAAAGCGGGTTCCGTTCTCAGCTACCACTCTGTTGGTCGAGAGTTCGACTCTCCGACCGGCCAGTGAAGAACAAGAGGAATTTGTTCCTGGTGATAGAAATTCATTTCTCGCTATAATGTGGTTCGGATTCCACCAACAGCTGCGAATCGTTGCTAGGTAAGCAATTGGTTCTTAGCCACTTAAATAAATCTAATCCTTCGACAGCCCTAGGAGAGCTGTTAATCAGCTCAGTGGTCTGGTTAAACTAAGATATACTTAAGACCTTTGAAATAATATGCATATTTAGTATATTCTGGTCACTTGTTGACTTTTATCATTTTTGTCAGGCGGCCATCTTGGATTTCAAAATGGCGGAAAACAGGCCAGTTGTGGAACATGTGACCAATTTTTTTATGTCCAAACAAGCCTTAAACAAGATCTGAAGTCAAATTTAGGGTACATCTATGTAGCTAGGTGTAATTTTCTTTAGAGAAAAAGCTGTCTGTTGTCTAGAATAGGCCCAAAATAGCTAATTTCAGCGATTTTATTATGCCTCTTGAGTGATAGGCCTACTATGTAGAGATATTGGTATTTCCTTCTTGAACAGGAGGAAACCCTTAGTTCTGAAATGATATTATGACGGATTCTCTACCAGTTCGCGAGAGATAGACCCTCACATATCAACCTATCGTTTTGATATTATCCTAGGAGGCATTCAGTAAATAAAAGCATCAATGATAACACTGAAATCCCTTTATTAAATAATAAAAAAGTCTGTGGCATCAAGTTTCTGGAAATATCTCTTGTGGTTTCATTTAGTTTGTTTAATGATCGTCATGTATGTACTGTATAAACCACCTTGACAGGTGGCTGAAAATGATGGCTCAGTTTGAACCTGTTTTTATATCACTGACCATCATTGTCTCGAATATATTATCAGGCTTTTAATGAAAAATAATAGAACAACATATTGCGCGACACCATTACCCATAAGTCTCGTGCTGCGTACTAAATATCATGGTGAATACGATGATTTCCCAAAAGCCACACGATAGTTAG
The DNA here is from genome assembly GCF_040412425.1 of Macrobrachium rosenbergii. NCBI lineage: Eukaryota > Metazoa > Arthropoda > Malacostraca > Decapoda > Palaemonidae > Macrobrachium > Macrobrachium rosenbergii. The sequence goes on from NW_027100728.1 coordinate 3,722,070, forward strand.
GAGAGGCAGGTAGGCTGCATGGCAAGCTGGCATTACACTGTGGTAACTATCTAGTTAAGCTAGTCAGTCAGTCAGTCGTTTGGCGTTGTGACCGGTACATTGAGCAAGACAGATCCGTTAAAGGTGTTTATTTGAATTTCATTCCTCGGTTCGTGTGTTCTGGTGGGTGCTTATTATTGAAGTGCTCAACCCACAGATGTTTGAAGTGTCCTTCGGAGGAGGCAGCGTTAAAGATAGAATTAATTTACGAATCAAAATCCCGGTGGCGTCGGGCAAGGGGGACGGTATCACACAGCAGCAGAAAGTAAGTTCTGTCATTTCACGTTTTCAAATGATGTTTCTTTATTTCGGTGCCATTCTGAATTTCAGTGAGACTAGGGAGTAGGCTAAGCTGAAAATATAATGGTTCGTATAGGAATGTTAAAATTAAATACAGACGTATGTTATTTTTAATTAGATACAGATAATAAACAGCAAATATCGTTTAATGTCTAATGTACGGTAAAATTTTACTTTAAACTCGCATCACATCTTGGACAGGAAAACATTTTCATGTGTGCTTTGAATGTTTCTGACGTTCGTTTATTTATCTGTAATGTTTTATATAATAATAGTACCACAACCATAATGTCGTGTTCAGTAAAACGTAAACAAAAGTCGGTAAATATCTCGGCAACGGTAAATTCGCGATAGATTTGAGCGTGAGTTTCATACTGATCATATCAAGGAGACTTTCGATCACAGCATAAAAAAAATCCAGTATCAAATAATGGTTTAAACGAAAATAATACTGAATTTACTATACATTGTGACTAATATAAACCCAAAGGCCACTCGGTTATCCCATACACACAAAAACACTTAAGTATATGAGATTAACTTTCATATTTAAGTGGTTTAGTTCGAAAGGTCGAATCTGAACGAGGAAAGATTTGACAGAACAGCCTCAGAAACTCAGAGGCTGAATGACAGTAGTTGTTTGAGTCGTTAAATTGGAATTGCGTCTTTGCTGAGCGCTGGCCTGGAAAGTACGGTACAGTACGGTACGGTATTTCTATTAAAGTATGGTACGAAATTTATCAGGTACAGTACGGTATGTCTGGTCGTGTACTGTACGACATATGTTAGGTACGGTGCGGTATTTTAGTGTACGGTACCCCAGTACGGCACAGTATTTGTTAGTGGCATTTCGGTATTAGGTACGCCAGTATTTACAGTATTTGTTTAGTACGGTACGAAATTTTTAGGTACGGCACAGTACGGTATTTCAGTCAGTGTACGGTACGACATTTTTGAGGTATGGTACGGTACGGCATTTCTGCTCTGGTACGGTGGGACATTTTTCAGATACGGTACGGTATTTGCTAGTGTACGGTACGAAAGTTTTTATGTACGGTATGATATTTTTCAGGTACGGTACAGTACGGTACGGTATTTCGGTTAGTTTACGTTACGACTTTTCCCAGGTACGGGAAAGAATAAATAGACCGGACGGTACTTTTAACCATTGTTTCTAGTTGATATCCGGCAATTTTGTTCAATGATTGTTCTTTATCTTATTTGACTGATTATTGTTGTTTGCGTTGTAATGATTTGCTTTGTTCAGATAACTGCGATTTTTACGATAATGTCTCTAAAAGTTGCTTTCCTTTGTCGACAGACTGTTTGTTGTTCTTGTAACTTTGTATTTATATAAGTGTTGATAGTTACAGTTACCATGATATTGGAATATATCATTAAAAATGAGTGTTCATATTTCCCCCCATAAATTGAAATCATATATATATATATATATATATATATATATATATATATATATATATATATATATATATATATATATATATATATATATATAGATCTGTATATATATATTGGTAGCACCCTGGCCTTTCATTTGAGAGTCCGGGGTATATCCTGATTATGTCTATATATATATATATATGTATATATATATATATATATATATATATATATATATATATATATATATATATATATATATATATATATATATATATATATATATATATATATATATATCTATATATATATATATCTATATATATATATATATATATATATATATATATATATATAGATATATATCTTATTATGTCCAATTCGCTATATCTCGGGATTACCTTACTGTACACCGTAATTATAATTGATAAGTGCTTCGTCACCAGTGGGATTCGAACCTCTGTCTCTTTTAGAAACGATACACAGTGACTTTAACCACGCAGTCAGTGATTTAAAGTCACTGTACATCGTCGTTTCTCAACTAGACAGCGTTCGAATCCCACTGGTGACAGTTGTGTAACAAATACCATTTCAAATTTATTAATTTATTTTGAGATAACATGACGAACATCAATGTGGATTCTGGGTTGATGTTGAGACGTAAGATTCCGATGAAATGTATCATGAATTCATCCAGTTAGAATGTTTGCTTACTTTCATAAACTTAAGTCGTATTCAGCAATTACTGTTTTTTTATTACGAAGTTTCCCAGTTTTCAAAATGAAAAACCTTCCTTGGTGTTATTCATATCAATAGTATATACTGTATATACCTTTCCTTATGTACTGCTTTGCATAATGCACACGTTCATTAGGAGTGGAGTCGCTTTTCGAGAGAGGAATTTAATGATGGTGAAGACTCTCTCTCTCTCTCTCTCTCTCTCTCTCTCTCTCTCTCTCTCTCTCTCTCTCTCTCTGGTGTCTGCATTAACTTTTGAACAAATGATTTCCGTAATCCTTGACACTGCCTGACAGAGATTCATAATTCATAATTAATCATAATTAATTTCCGTTCAGTATTGCATACTGACAAGTTACGTATTTGACTGCTGACCTATTAATATTATTTATTAAAAAGTTCCAGTCAAAATAGATAAAAGTATAAAATAGAACTTGATGATGATGATGATCATCATCATCATCATCAGATGTGCATTGCATTACCCGAATAATAATAATAATAATAATAATAATAATAATAATAATAATAATAATAATAATAATAATAATAATAATCTTTTCAAATGAAAATTACTGTTCATTTCAGTGTCTCATTGAATTCCATCATATAAATAATAATAATAATAATAATAATAATAATAATAATAATAATAATAAATAATAATAATAATAGGTAATTAATACCTAATATTCAAAACTGATTCCCAATTTGATACAACCAAAGACTTTTACAAAACTATGCATAACAGTGTGACAATTGTCCGCAAATGCAAATTTGAACAGCTACCTATTAAGCCAATTATATAATTAAATAATAGAATAAATAATAATTTTGTACAGGATATTGTTAATATTCAATATTATTGAAGATGGTAATAAATTAACTAGAAATCTGGTCATTCTGTACCACAGCTACTGGAGACCATCTTCATCACATCTCATTATTAATGTCAAAGAATATATCCAAATATAATAGTCTCAAATTAATATAATAAGAGAGAGATAGGGGTTGTCTTCAACATCATTAAATTCCTGTCTAAAAAAGTGCACTCCACTGTATAATGAACGTTGTATTTGGAAGTATATTGGCATATATATATATATTTTAATATATATATATATATATAATAATATATATATATATATATATATATATAATAATAATAATCCTCATTTGGTATAATAATAATAGAAAATTATTTTTAATTTCAGATGTGCATTGTCATTATTAATAATAATAATATAATAATAATAATAATAATAATAATAATAATAATAATAATAAATAATAATAATAATAATAATAAACAATAGGTATATCTGAATAACATAACTTCAATATTCAAAACTGATTCCCAATTTGATACAAGAAAGGGAGCTTTTACAAAACTCTACGGGAACAGTGTGACAATTGTCCCTCCCCACCGCAAATGCAAAGTCATTCAAAGACTATCAAAGACAATTATATAATAAATAAAGAAGAATATATTTAATAATAATTGTATTAATATTGTTAATATTCATTATTATTATTATAGTAATAATTAGAAATATATTATTATATATTATATATTTGAACAGTTACTATTTAAAGGTATAATCTTCATCAATATTCAAATATAATTTAATACAAAATTAATGAATAAGAACAGTAGGAGAGATTCTTAATAATAATAATAATTCCCATAATAAAATTCCTGTAAAAAGGTCAAATAATAATAATCAATTAGGAAGCAGAAGGTAAACTTCAATATTCAGTAAATTATATATGTATTATAATCATCGATCAAATAATCAGAAGGTATCCTGACTCAAAAAGGGAAGTCAGAAGTATACAACTTGTTTCCTGAGTCAGTCCGTCAAATGCAAATTTCCTGTGTCAGTATAAGTCAGAATATATATATATATATACAATATGATTTATATATATTTATATCATTATAGATATATAACTTCCCTGAGTCATTATTGTATTCTCTGATCATGATAAGTCAGATATATATATCAGTATAGTCATATATATATACTATATTTATATATATAAGTAGATAGGTACAACTTCCTGAGTCATATATATATACAACATATATTATGTCAAATGGATATTTATATTTCAGTTTCCCTTCAACATCAAAGGGAAACTTCCTGTCATGAACAAAAAAAAAAGGTAAACTTCCTGGTCAATGGTCAATCAGAAGACAACTTCCTGAGTCAGTAGGAAGTCAGAAGGTACAACTTTCCTGAGTCAGTGGAAGTCAGAAGGTAAACTTCCTGAGTCAGTAGGAAGTCAGAAGGTACAACTTCCCTGAGTCAGTAGGAAGTCAGAAGGTACAACTTCCCTGAGTCAGTAGGAAGTCAGAAGGTACAACTTCCTGGAGTCAGTAGGAAGTCAGAAGGTAAGGTACAACTTCCCTGAGTCAGTAGGAAGTCAGAAGGTACAACTTCCCTGAGTCAGTAGGAGGGTCAGAAGGTACAACTTCCTGAGTCAGTAGGAAGTCAGAAGGTACAACTTCCTGAGTCAGTAGGAAGTCAGAAGGTACAACTTCCTGAGTCAGTCAGAGGAAGTCAGAAGGTACAACTTCCCTGAGTCAGTAGGAAGTCAGA
>NW_027100728.1:3732156-3769656 GCF_040412425.1 Macrobrachium rosenbergii
TCTTGAAGCTCACTGTATCCCTTATATATATATTAGTAGATAGACATATTGAGGAGTTGATAGGAATTCATCAGTCTTTTTGGCTATATATTTATATATTGATATCCTGATTATTTTCCTATTTTGTCCTCAAAAATAAAGTATATATTGGTTCCAAACTATATGTGATTAGAATCCATTCCTTCGACTATATAAGTCTAGCATTTGAGGTTATTTATATTCATATGATTGTAGACAAAAGATGATATTGACAGATATTGAAAGGAACATTTTTGATGATATATATGGGGCTTCTGAAAATATTATGATAAAGACTTTCAACTCCCTGTGGCACCTTGAGAACAGTGATGTTCCGATATATGACATTTGGAAGTTTAAACAATTCTTTTTAAATTCCTAGGTTTGAATTTATACCAGCATTGATTATTTTGAAGGAAGGAACATCCTAGGGGATAACGGCAGTCCATCAAGGATGTCATATAGAATGAACGACCTGACTATATACAGGTACGGAAATGCAGTGTCTTAGATTGACTTTAACCACCTTCATATAGTCTTTTGAGCGTAAGAATGGTATATATTCATATCTCGAGTATATTTTATATTAAATTCTGACAAATTATGTCTTTGTGGAGTGATGATATATGTCCCTATGATAAAGTGTATTTAAAAGATCCAGTAAATCTTCTGATATTGAAAAGAAATGTCCAAATATGAAGTTTGTTTGTCTTACTGTAGACCTGATTTTATTGATCACTTTTGTACTTTTGAAATGTTTTTGTAAATATTTTGAAATTATTTATATATACAAACATGATAAAAGGTTTGGTTTTTCTTTGATATATCTCTGATATATTTGGCATTTTCTTCTATATATATTGTAAAAAAATATTTTATATATAATATATCCATATAGATATATGATATAATATATATAGGCACTTAGCAAATAAATCCATAGTCATCTACCATACCATACTGGGTAACATATCTGTTGTTGATTCCTTAACAAGACCTGATTATATTTAAAAATAAATGATGTTTGAATGACCATATGATGGTGGGAAGATATATATCCCATTCTATATCCATTTTGAACAAGGAGGTAAGTTAACAGATTCTTGAGCCTACTGAAATCAGAAAATTTCATTGATGATGGTGTTTATTCAGATATTTATGGGAACAGGTTCCAGACCAGGAATATTATATATTTGGATCAGAAACTATGCATAAAATATGGGTGTCCCATATATTATCCATCATGTCAGCTATAAGGTATATTCATGGTATATTTTCCAAGTAAATAATATATATAAAGGGCTCCTATAACAATTAATGAGTATATATATTAAAGATATATTTATATTTGTTAAATATATATATATATTTTGATAATATATATTTATATGCTATATGTGAAGTATATCCGGCATATAATATACCTTTTGTTGAAACCATTGACATTTGCATTAATAATTTATACAGTGATTCTGATAAAATTCTATATTTTACAAAACCTTTGAACTTCATAAACTTTTATCTCTAGCAAGCAACTGATAACTTTTTTCTTCAATGAATCGTGACTTATAAGCAGAAGGATGGGGTTGCCATGGGAAATCCATCCAGTCCAACGTTATTAATATATTTCTTGCATATCATGAGGTTAGGTGGTTGAACGAATGTCCGGTCATCTTTCAAACCACTTCTATATAGACGCTAAATAGATGACACTTTTTAAATTTTCAGATCTCCACGCACAATAATGTTTCTAGAGTATTTAAACTCCTGAAGCATGAAAATATCACATTTACTGTTCAATAGAGACTGATGGAAAGTTGGCCTTTCTGGATGTTCTCAGAGCCTATCAAAGTGAGTTTCAACATATGATATAAAAAAATTTCACCGGACTCTCAACCAGTTTTCATCTTTTATAAGCTATAAATTTTAAGAGGAACTTAGTGAAAACTTTAGTGACTTGGAAGCATTCCAGATTTGTTCCAATTATTTTAGCTTATATTTTGAATTTTCTTGTATCAAAGATATTCTTTTTCATAATGGATTCATTTGCTAAATTTATTGACAATACATGGCCAAAACAACTGGAAAACTAATGGATCACGTCCCCCAAAAGTGACAGTAAACAAAGCTACAATTTATTTTTCCTTTATAGACATGGGTAAAAAGCAGTTTTTCCTTGAGGGCATAAATTACTATTGAATTTTACCCTCAAAAGTCTCAGAGTCATATTCAGATTAAAATGTATGGAAAAATTTTCAAGTTTAAAGACATGCAGCCCATCACAAGACCTGAGTCATCTGTAGTCTATAAGTCATTGTAGTTGCTGTAATGGTCAACTTATATTGGTAAATCAAAGAAGGCCAGTTTCTTGGTCCGTGCCTTTGAACACCTAGGCCATCAATTAGTACAAACAGGCCACCATAACAAACAAGCATTTAGTGCCATTCGAGAGCCTGCCATCAGCATGACCATCCTCTGAGTATAGATTCTTTTTCTATCAGCCAGTCATTCTAGTGATGTGGAGCTAACTCAATCCTGGTAATGCTAATTATATTCCATCAAAGAAAAACCATCACTATGTAATAATGAACTGGTCAGTTGAGTTGCTTTGTTTTTAATTCTGTGTCTATCTTCTGTAACTATCTTTGTATTTGCCTTGTATTCCTTTATGTTTTCTCTAAAATTTATAGGTTGGCAATTCCACTACTGTTCAATTTTAATTCTTGGTAGTTAGTTCTGATGTTTAATTTTATTTCATTTTAATGAGTGTTTTTTCTTTTGTTTGTATTGATATAGAATCTTATATTTTTATTTAAATATATATAATATAGTGCTGCAAAGTATCAAAATGGAATATATATATATTATATATTATATATATATCATATATATATATATATATATGTATATATATATATTATATATATATATATATATATATAGTATTTATATGGCATATATCATATATATATATTAATTTTATATATATATATATATATATATATATATATATATATATTGGCATATATATATATATATATATATATATATATATATAATATATATATATATATATATATATATATATATATATATATATATATATATATATATATATATATATATATATATCATATATATATATATATAGGAATATATATGTATTTTTGTAGGTTGGCAATTTTTGAAAGAATAGTTTGGCGTCTATTTTGTATATTATATATATCGAAACCAACTTTAGAAGAAATGTAAAGGTTTTTAGCATTTATCGCCTTGTCGATCAGATGTTATTATTAAGTTATCGTGACTGCTGGAAAAGCAAAATTTATTTTATTTTTTTTTTTTTGTTAACATTTAATTTATATTTATTTTGTGTTATTGCTTCTTAATTTGTAACTAGTTTATAAGTTTTTATATGTTTTATTTTTATATATTCTCTTATAATTAATTTCAATCAGTTCTCTAATGACTTTGATGTTTGTTATCATCTGGCATATGATGTCTGTTTATATCTAGAATATTATGTAAAACTCAAAAACTCTAGTCAAAGATGCTAAGGAAATGAGGGCCTGTCCGAGATAGAGAACCATCATAGAAGAAGGTCTTTGAGATGAGATTAAGATTGATAATTCTAGGTTCATGAAATTGAGTCTAAACGTGAATGGAACCAAAATTCAATACCTCTGAGGAATTGTTCAAAAGAGAAGGATCTCATGTATGTGACTATTGAAAAAGCAGGCCAAGGGTTCATGATGTCAGAAGAGGAGTTTTCATTTTTGTGGTGTCAACGAACTAATGTTGCCATTGATGTCAGATTTTAAAAATTAAGTTTGTTGTCATAGAAGAAATGGATATTTTGCATTACAACAAGACATATATTTTGTTTCATAACACCAGAAAACATTTATTTTCTGATCATGTAAAGAGGAGTGGCCAATGAAATGTATGTTGTTGAGGTCCAAGATGTATCACCAACATATGCAATTTGTAATCAAAGAAATGTTGTGAATGATCATATTAATAATCATGCTGTCAAACAATAACGTCCAAAATGTCATTGATGGCTTGATCATTAAAACAATCATGTTGGAATATTTCATATTATTATCACTTTGTCCTACCAAAGTTTATATATACCCAGAGGGTACATGATTGTCACTGTAAGAAGGCCCAAGTTGTCAGAAAAAGTATGTTGTGAGACCGAGTGTCAACGTTATCACACTTTCAAGGCCGATGTTATCACACTAAAGTTTCATCGAAATCAGCCCATTAAGAAGGGAACAAAAATCACTTAGAAGCTTTCATGTTGTCAAAATGAAAGATTTTCCTGTTGTCACACTATGAAGGCAAATATGTCATCCAAGGAATTTTCAGATTGTTAACCATGTCTGTTGTCATTCCATGGTTGAGACCTATATTTGTCAGAATATTCCTAAATATTTTGTCAGCTTTTGAAATGCCATTTGTCAATTTACTAATAATGAACCCATTCTTTGTCTTTTGTCAAAAGTAACATGTTGTCAGCAATGAAACAAAATCACATAAGAAGGTACCATGTTGTCACATCAGAAAGTATATGAAATATCAGCTTATGAAGTTCATGTTGTCACACATGGTTTAATGTTGAACACAAAAATCCGAATAAATCAAACAAGATGAAAATTCATGTCACACAAGAATATTCAATGTTGTCACAAAGAATAATTTGTATGGATTATGAAGCTGCCATTTGTCACACCATCGGAAGAATATGTGGTTGGTCATGAAATATATATAACTGATAATTATATATACAAAATTATTTGTTTGAACTATGAAAATATATAGATAAGTTCAAAATCTTCTTAAAGAAAATTATGTTTTTAAATATATTTCCCCATATCATAGCCCATGTTGTCACAAAAAGGCCATGGTGTCACCATAAATCATCTGTCAAATAAGAAGGATGTCATGTATTAAAGTGTAAATTATCAGATAATGAAGATCAGATGTCGATTGGGAAAGTTATGTCACACTGGAAGAAAGAATTTTCATCCTTGTCCAAACTAAAAAGTTTTAATTTTGTCACGCCATTGCAGTATCGTATGGTGTAATCTCTTTATGTGAAACACATTCCTTCTCTCTCTCTCCTCTCTCTCTCTCTCTTCTCTTCTCTCTCTGGAGTGTCTCTTGTTCACACTAAGAAAACTGTTGTCTACACATGAAGAAGTTGTCAGAGATGAAGAGAGAGAGAGAGAGAGAGAGAGATGAGAGAGAGAGAGAGATGGTGTCAGCCTGAGGAATTGTAATATTCACATCATGAAACATCTGAAATGTGATGGAACCAAAGTCATATTGATTGCACAGAGGAATTGTTCAAAAGAGAAGGATCTCATGTGTGAATATTGTTGCAGATTAAGGGTTTGGATGTTGTCAGAAAGAAGTGTCATTTGTCACGCCAAGAAGTGCTGTCATTGTCACACCAAGAATTGCCACGATGTTTAGAAAAAAACATTTATGTTGTCAGGCCAAGAAATGACATGTTTCAGATTCAAGACAGGCCATACTGTCACACCAAGTCATGAAATGTTGTCTGGTCATGAGGAGTCAGGATTTGAAGCCAGAAAGTGTCATTTGTCACAAAATGTTCATACATCCAATTTTGTTTCATGCTGATCTGAAATTTATGAAGTGTCAAAGTTGTCATGAAAGAAACTGATTATAAAGTTTTATGTTGTCAGAACATGAAAACTCAACCTCATGTGTCACACTAACCAAGGTTGATGTTATCACACCAGAGAAGTTTCATGTTGTCAGCCCATCAATTGAGAACTCAGAGTAAAGAATTTTCATGTTGTCAGATACCATGAATTTCCTGTTGTCACACTATATAAGGCAAATGTTGTCACCAAGAGGTTTCAGGATTGTGAGACCATGAAGTGTCATGTTGTCACATCTCTTTAAGAAGACATGTTGTCAAACAAAAAATTACAGGCTTATGAAATGTCATGTCAAATTAACAAGGGCAATGTTGTCTCATCAAAATGTAAATATTTGTCACATCAAAAGTGTCATGTTGTCACACTAAAAAAAATGTTGTCACAAAGAAGTGTCATGTTGTCAGCATATGAAGTGTCATGTTGTCATTCAAAAAATATCCCATGTTGTCACAAATTTCTCATGTTGTCAAAACATCATGAAATTCACAGTCATGTGAGAAAAAAGTCATGTTGTCATCATGAGAAAGTATCATGTCAGATCACCATAAAGTGTCATGTCATACTGTCAAAATCATGTCAAATGTCAAAGTCATATGTCACCTTATAAAATGTCATGTTGTCACACAAGAGAAGTATCATGTTGTCACATTAAAGTAATATGTGTGTCAGCTATGGAAGGTAATGTTGTCACATAGAAAGACCATGTTGTCACATATTTAAGAACATGTTGTCAGCCTATTAACCCATATTCCCATGTTGTCACACTATGAAGCCTTATGTTGTCAACATAAAAATGCTATATATTTAATTATTTCAGATATGAAATGTCTGTTGTCACCATAAAAAGGATGTATGTCTATTATAAATAATATGTTGTCATGCATGAATTATACACTATGTATCAATATATTGTCAGCCAGATATATTGTCATATGTTGTCAATGTGAAGGCCCATGTTGTCACACTAAAAATGAACTATGTTGTATGATAAGTGTCATGTTATCATATGAAATATATATGTTGTCAGACTATGAAATATATTACACCCATATAAGGCCCATGTTGTCACACATATAATGTATATAAATGTCATAGTAAAAATGTGATGTTGTCACTAAAAGGAAATATATTGTCATATATAAGTATCATGTTGTCATACTAAATGTAATGTCACATAAGAATGTTGATCATCACCAAAATGTAATATGTTGTCAGCCTATGCATGTATATTAATCCATGTTGTCTACAAAGTAATATGTTGTCAGCCTATGGAAATGTCATGTTGTCACACAAAGAAGGACATGTTGTCACACCAAAAATGTAATATGTTGTCAGCCTATGAATAAATGAAAATTGTCACACAAGAAGTTTTACCTGAATATCATGTTGTCATACCTAAAAGGAATATGTTGTCAGGCACCAATCATCATGTGATTTTACACTAAGAAGTTCATGTTGTCACACCATAATACTTTGTTGTAGTTCTGTCATTCATGAACAAAGGTGTTTTACTTGTCACTAATAAAGATATATGTAACACACCAAAATGAAGCATCATATTGTTAGTATATGAAACATCATGTTGTCACACTAAAAGTAATATATTGTCAGTTATAAAAATTCCATGATATTTCCTTTACCTATCTGATATCATGTTGTCACAATTCAAATGTATTATAAATTGTCATCACTATATAAATTAATTTTTTACTATGCAAGACCATTTTCACCCATGTGGTCATGTTGTTTCAATATAAAGTTTATATGTTGTCACTTAAAAAATGGCCCATGTTGTTTACTAGTGAATATAATTAATAAAAGCCTATTTATAAAACTGTTGAAAATTTATCTTGATGAATACCATAACATAAACATGAAACTATATTATTACATATGAAATTTGTTGAAGAGCATATTAAATTTCCCTTAATATGTAACTGTCAGTCTAATCTCATTTAATTATGTTATTCTAAAAGTTTCTTTTGTTCTTAACTCATGAATAAACGATATAAAAATTCCAAAATGTCCCAGGAAAATTGTTATTTGGTGATTGGTCAAAAATAGGATTTTCCTCTTGTTTTAATGTGTTTTGTATTTGCTGAAGAGAATTTACTAATTTCAAAAACGTTCAAAATAAAACTCAAAACACAGGAAATTTATATTTTCCAATTCAAAAACCCTTCAAATAATGGTTTAAAGAAAGTGAAAACATATATTATCAAATATAATATATATATATGAAATAATGGCATATATATTTAAAATTTTTTATTATATTATATATAGAATTTTGCTCTATATATCTCTCTAGGTCTATCTCTGGATAATATATCAATCTTGTGTGTCTGTGTGTCTATCTCTCTCAAGTTTCTGTAATCATATAGCATGTGAGAAAATTGCAATTCAAATGACATCCCTGAAATATAAAATTACATAATATATAAAATACATTTTCCATCAAAATATATTATCTGTATTGTAGGATATTTTGTTTTTTGTATACCAGAGAGAGAGAGATAGAGAGAGAGAGAGAGAATCTAGTTTGCGTTTGGTGGTATTCAGTTAACCTATTTAGCTAGTAAGAACATTTAAGTTCTCAGGTGAACATTGTATTATTTTTGTTATATATATATATTATATATATATATATATATATATATATATATATATATATATATATATATATATATATATATATATATATATATATATATATATATATATATATATATATATATATATATATATATATATATATATATATATATATATATATATATATATATATATATATATATATATATATATATATATATAATCAAAATTTCAAGCCACTTAGTGAAAAAGAAGCCATTTCTTATGATGAACCTGATTAGGCTAAATAACATGAATAAAAGATTTTTATCACATTCCCCTTACCTTCTGATACTGTAGACTTCGCATTCCCTTCTTCACGTCTCCAGTGCCCTTAGGAAACGCCATCAGCCGAGTTCCTGAGATGCCCCTTGGGGGACAGCCTGCCCTCAGCTGCTTAATGGCTAGGTAAACTTAGGTACAGTTGTGGTATCCAGAACTGGCAAAGTCCCACTGAATTTTTATGGTTAAAATATCCAAAAGGTGTATTCAGTGAATGAGCTGATTCATCTTGATGTTTCTGTCTGACAAGACACCTTCACCAAAGCCAGAGTACCCAAGGCTGGCCCATACCATCACCTAATCAGGTTGCTTTGGGGTATAAATTAACAATGTGCCTGGGGGCATGGGTATCCGACCCCTTCTTACTGTACACATGACCGTGATCAGTTCCCAGTAATGTCAAGGTGTCTTCTTTGGTAGTAGGATATTGAAGGTTTTTTCCTGAGGATTCTCTTTCAGTCCTACGCTTCCTTCTTTGATCGTAGGGCATTGCAGGTTTTCTCCTAAGGACTCTCCTTCAGTCCTACGCTTCTCTTTGATCGTAGGACATTGCAGGTTTTCTCCAAAGGACTCTCCTTCAGTCCTACGCTTCTCTTTGATCGTAGGACAATTGAGAGGGTCTCGACAGGCATGAAAACTCTTGAAACCCCAAGCAATCAAGCACGTTCCTCAGAGCTTTGGTTCTGTCTCTTCATTTCTGGTTCAGGAGGCCTTGGGGGTTTGCATATTTGCAGTCACTGTCTTGCAATAAGCTTTCTGGTTTTATACGTTGTCTTCTGGGCGTCTTCCTGGTCCCTGGTACAAGGGACAAATAAAGCTTGCCCCTTTCCTTACCTGGGCAATGAAGAGGTACACTGATCGCCAATAAACACCAATGATTTTCCCAATTTCTCTAACTTTTTGCTCAGTCTTGGCAAGAATGATGATTGAGCCAACATCAACACAACTTGTACTTCTTCTGGGTAAGGTCTCATCGAGAGAGAGAGAGATCTTAACAGAGAAAATTCATAACTGCAAGATACACAGAGAGAGAGAGAGAGAGAGAGAGAGAGAGAGAGAGAGAGAGAGAGAGAGAGAAATGTGTGCAGTTGAAGGAAACAACACGAAAGGTGATTCGTTTAGGCAACACTTCACTCAGACCCGGACACGAGCTCACGAGGTACTGAAAGGAGAGGAGTGGGTGCCCTGAAGAGAAAGCCTCATTCTGAGGGGTGGCAAAAATTTGGCTAGATATAAAGGCACTTGTGCCTTTAATTTAATTAAAATATTACATAACAATAATATAAAAGTGGTTGAATAATCACCCAACAGCAGTATAAATGTATAAAACATTATGAAGCATTTTTACGCATTTTATTTCCAAATTCCGTAATATTTTAGACACGATCGATTTGACATAAATATTTCCTTTGACGTTTAATAAGTCCTTTTGAGATGATTCCAGAAGGTAATATTATGCCAATTTTAGGTATTACAATAATATAAATATGTTCTTCGACTTCGGCTGTATGCATACACTTCCATCTTCTTCATATTTAGTGTGATAATGGATTGTTAAGCATCTTTTTGATCAGTATACACCTTTATATAAACAGCACAAAACATTTAGCAAAAATAGGTTGTATGATCTGAAACTTATCAACATCTCAGTCATCAAGGTATTCATGTATGTATACATATTCATACAAATACAGCAATAAGTTTCAGAAGGTTGAATTCGAAACCTATGTACGAATATTTTTATAAGGAAGTTTTGGTATATAAACGTCACTAAAACTTATACCTTCAATCTCAGTTCTATCAATCAATGGTTTTCAAACAGCTTCTTAGGAAGACCGACTGATTCATTTGTACGAGTAACTGGCGGTGCAATGTTTATGGTCGACTACGACAAAGACAGACTCCAGTTACAGGGTGTCATCTTAAAAGAAAATAATTCATGAACATTATACATAAATACACAATTATTACATAGGCCTAATCATATAATCGTTGATATAATCCAGTTGATTACTAATTATTTTACACAAGAACAAAACAAGACAATTGACTGAATTTTGCTCTGCATTTCTTTCTGGAAATATGGAAATGACTGGTATTAAATCTCTCTCTCTCTCAAAGTAAATGAAGCCTTCAATATGTCCACTAATTCCCTCCGAAGTCTCCTCTCAGTGGGAAGAACATTCCTCAGACGGGAAGGAGGAGGAGGAGGAGAATTCCCTCCTTCAGGGTCTGGGCGTCTGTGGCGTAAATGGATCCTTTCTCAAAATAAGGACATTAAATGTCATCCTTCGCATTTTAGTTGTCTTGGAAAGTAAGTTCAAAATAGGTTGTCTGCTGACCTGGATTAGGTCTAGTCGATGTTACTTTAATTCCAATGTTTTGGTCGAATGATTCTCTCTCTCTCTCTCTCTCTCTCTCTCTCTCTCTCTCTCTCTCTCTCTCTAAAATCTCTGTAATTCAATGACAGAAAAGATTGAATGAAATTAACGCTGGAAAATGTGTTTTGATATCATGTATTTTTCTCAAGGGGAACAAAAGTGACACCTTGATTTAGGAAGATGGAATTTTGTAATGCAATGGAGATGAGGAGAGAGAGAGAGAGAGAGAGAGAGAGAGAGAAGAGAGAGATCTCTGAGAAAGAGAGAGAGAGAGAGAGAGAGAGAGAGAGAGTCTCTCTCTAGGAGTCTGAAAATGAAGAGAGATATTTGGATAACTTCTCCCAGAGTCTCCTCCTCAGGGGAAGAACATTCCTCAGACGGAAGGAGGAGAGAGGAGGAGAGAGGTAAGGGTCTGAGAGAAAGAGAGTGAGGTAGGATGGATCCTTTCTCAAAATAAATAACATTAATTGTCATCCTTCCTAATTTTTTTATTGTTGTTTATTGGAAAGTAAGTTCAAAATAGAACTTGTCTGGTTGACCTGGATTAGGCCTAGTCGATGTTACTTTTAATTCCAGCTTTTACAATGATTTCTCTCTCTTCTCTCTCTCTCTCTCTCTCTCTCTCTCTCTCTCTCTCTCTCTCTCTCTCTCTCTGATATTACGAATGACAACAAAAGATTGAATGAAATTAACGCTGAAAAATGTGTTTTTGATATTATGTAATTTTTCTGAATTTGAAATAACAATGACACACTTGATTTAGGAAGATGGAATTTTCGTAATGCAATGGAATGAGGGCCTTGAAATGAGACAAGATGACAGAGAGGTCTGACAACATGAGAGAGAGAGAGAGAGAGAGGGGCCTTGATAATCTGACATGGGCTGAGATAATCTGACAACATGAGGTCTGACAACATGAGACTTCTTGGTGTGACAAAATGAACCTTGATAGTCTGAGACACTTTGTGGTCTGACAACATGAAACTTCTTGGTGTGACAACATGAGCCTTGAGTCTAGACAACATGACACTTTGGAGACAACAGGTGTAACAACATGAAGAGAGACAATGATGAACTTTTGGTGTGACAATGGAGAGAGAGAGAGACCAGACAACATGAAAACTTATTTGGTGTGACAACATGGGCCTTGGCTTAGTCTGACAACATGACACTTTGTGGTTTGACAACATAAAACTTCTTAGTGTGACACAACATGAGAGAGAGAGATAGTGTGATAACATGACACTTTGTGGTCTGACAACATGATGAAACTTCTTGTGAACAACATGGGACTTGATAGGACAACATGACACTTGTGGTCTGACAACATGAAACTTCATGGTGTGACAGACGGCCTTGATGGTCTGACAATATGACACTTTGTTAAATGACAACATGAAACTTTTAGTGTGACAACATTGGCCTTGATAGTCTTCACACTTGTGGTATTCTGACAACATGAAAATTTTTAGTGTGACATCATGACTCTTTTGGTGTGACAACATGAAACTTCTTAGTGTGACAACATGGCCTTGATAGTCTGACAACATGACACTTTGTGGTCTGACAACATGAAACTTCTTGGTGTGACAACATGGCCTTGTTAGTCAGACAACATGACACTTTGTGGTCTGACAACATGAAACTTCTTGGTGTGACAACATGGGCCTTGATAGTGACAACATGACAACATGACACTTGACACTGTGGTCTGACAACATGAAACTTCTTAGTGTGACAACATCGGCCTTGATAATGTGACAACATGACACTTTGTGGTCTGACAACATGAAAATTCTTGGTGTGACAACATCACCTTGATAGTGTGACAACATGACACTTTGTGGTCTGACAACATGAAACTTCTTGGTGTGACAACATGGGCCTTGATAGTGTGACAACATGACAATTTGTGGTTTGACAACATGAAAATTCTTAGTGTGACACAACATCATCCTTGATAGTGTGACAACATGACACTTTGTGGTCTGACAACATGAAACTTCAAGTGTGACAACATGCGCCTTGATAGTCTGACAACATGACACTTTGTGGTCTGACAACATGAAACTTCTTAGTGTGACAACATGGGCCTTGATAGTGTGACAACA
The DNA here is from genome assembly GCF_040412425.1 of Macrobrachium rosenbergii. NCBI lineage: Eukaryota > Metazoa > Arthropoda > Malacostraca > Decapoda > Palaemonidae > Macrobrachium > Macrobrachium rosenbergii. The sequence continues at coordinate 3,745,282 of NW_027100728.1, forward strand.
TGACTCTTTGTGGTCTGACAACATGAAACTCTTAGTGTGACAACATGGTCCTTGATAGTCTGATAACATGACACTTTGTGGTCTGACAACATGAAACTTCAATAGTGTGACAACATCATGGCTTTGATAGTGTGACAACACAAACCGACACTTTTGGTCTGAATAAAATAGACAATTCTTGGTTTGACAACATTTTGACTTGACCTTGTGACAACAATGACACTTTTAGCAGAGTCTGACAACATGAAACTTCATGGTTATGACAACATGAGGAAGCTTGAATCAGAGTTGATGGTCAAGACATGAAGGACTGACAATTTGATCCTTTGGTTATTGACAACAAGCCCTGTTTATAGGCAAACGCTGGTCTGTTTGGTTATGGCCTTGTATTGACACCGACAACATGACACTTTGTGGTCTGACAACATGAAACTTTTGACGTGTGACAACATGGGCCTTGATAGTGTCGAACTTATGACTTTCTGTTGGTCTGACAACATGAAACTTCTTAGTGTGACAACATGGCCATGATGCTGGTGCGTGTGACATTACTTTTGGTCTGACAACATGAAACTTCAAAGTGGACAACATTTTCCTGGTATAGTGTTTTCCTAACATGACTCTTTGTGGTCTGACAACATGAAACTTTTGGTGTGACAACATGAGCCTTGATATCTGTTTCATGCTTGAAACTTTGTGGTCTGACAACATGAAAACTTCTTGGTGAATTGTAACATGGGCCAGTGATAAGGTCCTTAACATGACACTTCTAGCTTGTGGTCTGACAACATGAAACTTCTTAGTGTGACAACATGGGCCTTGATAGTGTGACAACATGACACTTTGTGGTCTGACAACATGAAACTTCTTGTTTTGAAGTGTGACAACATGGGCCTTGATAGTGTGACAACATGACACTTTGTGGTCTGACAACAAAACTTCTTGGTGTGACAACATGGGCCTTGATAGTGTGACAACATGACACTTTGTGGTCTGACAACATAGTTCAATTCAAATTTTGAAACTTCTTTATCTCTGACAACATATTTTGTTTCTGATAACATGATACTTCTGTGTCTGACAACATGGGCTCTAAACTTGTGTCATCTGCGAAACTTCTGTTCTGACAACATAAAACTTCTTGGTGTGACAATCATAATCACATAGTGTGACAACATGACACTTTGTGATCTGACAACATGAAACTTATTGGTGTGACAACATGGCCTTGATAGTGTGACAACATGACAATTTGTGGTCTGACAACATGAAACTTTAGTGTGGCAACATGGGCCTTTCTGACGTGACATAATTGTTGTCAGCCTAACATGATCTACCTTATGTCAACAACAGGCATGAAGTCTACTTCATGGTTTGACAACATCATATTTTTATGATATGCTATCCAACATGACACGAGATCCTTTTCTTTGTGACAAAACCATGCTGTCCTATATTGAAAATATTTTTCTTTCCTTCTTATGTGCAACATGATTTCATTTGACAACATACGGTGAAACAATATGACACGAGATCATCTTCATACAGCCTCATCCTCTTTCATTGACTTTGGTTCCATTTGAAATCAATATCTGCTAATTTATGAACTCATCTTTTGAATACTAAATCTTGCCTGTATCTATACTTTGTCTTCTCTCTCTCTCTCTTCTCTCACTTTCTTCTCTCTCTCTCTGGCTCTCTCTCTCTCTCTCTCTGCTGTGGAACCGAGTCAGGAATGTTGTCAGAGGTAATGGAGTGTCACCTCGGAGTTTCTGCTGAGATCTTGAGGCAATGTCGCGTCAAGTCAGTCGTGGATTATTTCATTGTCATTACAAACCGATTTCCTCTTCCGTTTTCCTTATAAAACAGACACTTAATGGTTTGAAGAACTGTTTTAATATTGACCTTTAGTAGTTCTGTAATCACTTTTTGCTTTAGCAGAGACAGGTCTCAGGCTACCAGAATGTCACCAATTCATGGGGTCCTCATTCAGAGAAGCTCACAAAATCAGAGTTGATGAATCAAGATCGGTGATTCGAGGCTGGGTTTGATCCGCAGAGGGCTGACTGCATTTTCAAGAGACTCTCATGCCATTCCAGCCGAGCCCTGTTTGGGGATCGAACGCTGGTCTGTTTAGTTATGAGCTGAACGTACTATTGATACCGGAGAGAGAGAGAGAGAGAGAGAGAGAGAGAGAGAGAGAGAGAGAGAGAGAGAGAGATTAGGCCTATGTGATAACCGTGATGGGAAGCTAAACATCACCGTTTAAATATCTTATGATCTCGGTTAGAGGTAGGAATTACTTTATCCATAGCTCAAGTATTTACTGAGAGAGAGAGAGAGAGAGAGAGAGAGAGAGAGAGAGAGAGAGAGAGAGAGAGAGAGAGAGAGAGAGAGAGAGATTGTTTGATAACCATGATGGAATGCTAAAGGACATCGTTTAAATAATATCCTATAAATCTTTGATATAGGTAGGAATTACAATGCTTATAGCTCAATTATTTACAATAATGATGTCTGAAAAGGCAAATTCTATCATGTAATTCCTTGTTAAAGACTAAATCACTCAAGTATTCCTCCAAGTCATCCCTTGATCGCCTCATAAGAAAGACCCAAAGGCAGCGCTCGACTGAATCAGAACTTGTCCTCAGGACAAAGCAAAGCCAGTCAGGCAAGGCCAGAGACGCGGTTGTTGGTGAGAGACCTCCTCCTCCTCCTCCTCCTCCTCCTCCTCCTCCTCCTCTCAGCTGCTGTTATATCTCGCATTCCTCTGCTGTTTATCACTCATTCCTTCTGCTGTGTCTCCTTCAGACCTACCAAGGAATCTAATATGGGAATAGCGACTGCTTTCATTATGGTGTTCTGGTGGCCTTTCCTGCAAATCCTGAATGTTGACAAGGAATCAGATTGGAATACTCGGAGGGTTATGGAACGTTTATGCTGGGCAGATGTTATCGCATGCTGACTAAAGAATGGAATGGAATGGAATATGAAATTTAGGCTTGAATCCAAGCACTAGAATCCGAGGGATTATTCAGCACTATGCTGACTAAGGTGAATTTGTTATTCAAGAAGAGACAGGTCGGAAATTAACACAGGTCAGGAACCAACACCAAATTTTAATTGGTCATTACTCGTCTCTCTGTCCTTTTTTGTATAAATAAAGCCATTTGTGTCATTCTGTTAAGTCCTCCAATTACTCTGTGCTAATACATCACCAGTCCTTCACTTTTCATGACCGTTAACTCAATCTTCAGAATAATTACCCTATTCTATAATTCTGTCACGCTTTTCCAGGTATCAGACTTTCATACAAACGTATCTTCACAAGACTGCTAACACTCACTTTCGCTCGAAGAATTCTGTACCTGTCAGTTAAGACTGTTTTAAGTTTAGTTACTTTTCCATTAACATCATCTAGCACGATCACCCTTTTCTCGGCTTCCAGCTCCAGTCAGACGTAGAATCAGACTTGACCAGAGACATTGTTTCACTTTTATATATTTACTTACTTATTTTGGAAGTCACTCTCTATAAAACAAGACTTGATTTCAAGGAACCAAGGAAGATATTATTCCACTGAAGTCAACACGACCATAAAATCAGCGCCATCTTATATTTCTGCTACAAGACAGAAGGGGTGGGGGAGGAGGTAGAAGGGTGGAGTGAGGGGAGGTAGAAGGGTGAGGAGTTTGATAAAACCCAATATGGAAGGCGTGATGGACATGCTGTCAGCAGTTTCAGATGAGGGTCGGGTTTTATTGCTGACAGCAGGCACCCAGGTGGAGACTCCATCTGATTGTAGCCATGTGGAAGGGACGGTTTCAGCCTCCAAGTGGAGCAAAAACATACAATATTTTGGGAGACAGTCATTATTTGCCCGAGGAAGCGTGTTTTCTGGGGGCGGGGGGTGGGTGGGTCCTAGGAAAGGAGGAGTAGTTCCTGGAAAAAGAGGGGTTAGCCCTGGGAAATGAAGGGTTTGTCCTGGAAAAGAAGGAGTTGGTCTTGGAAAGAAAGGGGTTGGTCTTGGAAAAATAGGGGGTGGGTCCTGGAAAAGAAAGGGGTTGGTCTTGGAAAAATAGGGGTGGGTCCTGGAAAAGAGAAAGGGGATTGGTCAGGAGGAGGAGGAGGGTGGGTCTGAAATGGGAGGAGTGGGTCCTGGAAAAGAGTGGTTGGTCCTGAAGTGAAAGGTGTGTCCTGGAAAAAGGAGTTATGGATCTGTGGAAGAAGGAAGAGTGGTCCCTGGAAAAAGAGGGATGGGCTCTGGAAAATGAAGAGTTGGTCCTGGAAAAGGAGGGGTAGGTCCTGGAAAAGAGGGGATGGGTCCTGGAAAAATAATATGGGCCCTGGAAAAGGAAGGGTGGGTCCTGGAAATGCGGGTTTTATCTTGGCAAAGAAGAGATGGGTCCTGGAAAAGATGGACTGACAGCTTATACAAACTTATATAGACTCAGAGTACTTCCACACCACAGTAAAACATGCCATAAACTTATCTAGAACTTACTGCACATTCACATGTCACCAACATGGTGAATACAAGCCGTCGACTCAGTGGAATTCCTAACCAGTGCTTCATACTGTCATCCAGCACATGCTACTTGCGGTCGCTGACTGAAATTTTAACGTGAGTCACAAGACCACTAGGTCTAGGGTCTGTCTGCGGAGTCAAGCAAAAGTGGGCCTTTAGAAAACAGTGGCCATTATGAGTGGCGGCCATTGGCCACCAAAAGTGACCCAGTCGTTTCTGTCTCCTCCCCTCCCCTCCCCTCCCTTCTTCACTTCATTTCAGTGACAACAGACTTAAAGTAATCTGAAATAAGTTCTTTACACCTAGTAGCTCCTTTCCAAAGTGCCTCCATGTGTATGAGCTTACTCATATTTCGTGTATTATTTGCAGCTTTGCTCCACAGAGTACTTCAGAATCTCCTCCTCTCCTCCAAGACCACCTACTGTTTGCCTGTTTCTTCTTCCTTCGTTCCTAAGCACCCTTCCTTGGCCTCCTGATCCTCTTAAAGGCCTCCTCGTGGTGGCCCTCACTGTGAAGGCCACATAACATCTGCTTCCGCTATTTTGTCACTTGGAGAAGCCAGCGAGTTCGTGGCTCTGTCCCAGAGGAAGTGGATGAGCAACAGCTGCTTTCTCACGTATCCTATTCAAGTTCCTGTATCAGTACGCCCACTGATTTGTTCTTTGTTTATGTGCGCAAGGAACTTTCTGTGTCAGTGCTTGACGTTGAACTCTACATAATGTTGTAATGGATGAGTTACAACGTTATGTGAAGTTCAACGTCTAACTATGACTGAAGTTCCTTGCGCACATAAACTGGTGAAGCTTTCAGTTATGCTGAGAACGAGTAAGATGCGATGGCCAGCTGTTTGCTCATCCCTCCTCTGAGACCTGCTATTCCTCCGGCGCTGCTGAAGCTGTATTATGTCCGGGCAGTACAGAAGACACAAGATCAGAAACAGAGAAGCGAGAACGAAGAAACTGACGAAACGTGGAGTGTGAGAAGAACCGGAGTACTGATGAACGGCTTTTGCAAATGGCGCGAGCTAATGACAGTGTCTGAGCTGCTGAAAGGAACACTATGTGAAACATTTCAGGCTGCTGAAGTCTGTTGTCACTGAAGTAGTGAAGAAGGAGGAGAGGAGGAGGAAGATTTAGCGACTGGCAGTAACCGCCGCTCATAATGGCCGCTGTTTTCACAAAGGAGCCCACTTTAGCGATCAGCCTAATTGGTCTTTTGTGACTAATGTTAAAAATTTCAGTCGGCTTGTTTCTGCTGTTAACTGGACGTGTATGTGAAATTCCGCGAGTCGGCGACTGTCGACCATGTTGATGACGTGTGATGTGCGTGAGACTAGTTGGACCCGCTGTCTTTGCAGTGATTGTTGGTACTCTGAGACTGTATGGCTTTGTCCCGTCCATCTTTCAGAGTTCTTTTTCAGATAGGCTTCCTCATTTCAGCACCCTTCGGGAGCCTTGTGTGAGTTCAGGACTATGTCTCAGGCCTCCTCTTTTCGGGGACCCCTTAACTCTTTCACGGTCATAACCGGGACTGCACCACTCAAGGCCAACCACTCTTTCGGGACTTACCTCTGACTCAGGCACTCTCGGACCCGGTCCCCGCTGCTCCAGGACACCCTATTTTTCAAGACCAGCCAGCTAACACCTATTTTTCAAGACCCAACCCTTCTTTTCGGGACAAACCTGTCCTCAGGACAACAGACCAACCTCTCAGAACCTGCCACTCGACCCCGCCTCGGCTTTGGCGACGGTATGACTGTCTCCCAAGCGGTGGCGTTTCGTTCGCGCGGAGGCGAGCCGCATGATGCTTTAGAGGTGGAGTTCCGCCTGGTGCTGGAACGCTGATCGTGGCAAGAGCCGACCGCTAAATGCCGGGCTGCTGATGCCTTCCTCGGGACACGCCCTTGCCCGCCCTTTTGCCCTTGCTAAACGGTATTGAGAAATTGGATACTTGCCAACTCTAAAGATGCTGGATCGCTGAAGGCAAATAACTGGAACTTGTAATGTTGAACTGACTAATGTTGCAATCCTGGTCATGACGAGAGCTGTCATCTATATGAAAGCTGTGCAATCTATATTCGAGGCCTTTATTTATTATTCTGTTTTATTTCTGAAATTTGCTCTAGATACATATGCAACACAAATTTAAAATAGCTATATTACTCCTATTCTGTAGGAAGACACCTGTTGCGCCCATATGGTAACTCATAGTATAACCCGGGTATATTGTCGTCCTAACATACCAGCAGAGATGTGTATGACCTTCGTCTCTGTCTGAATGACCAACATGAATCAGATTTTAGAAGAGAGAGAGAGAGAGAAGGGGAGAGAGAGAGAGAGAGGAAGAGAAGTTAATGAATGCTAGGGAGATAACGATCGCACAATGCGGTGCTACTACGCTGCAGAAGAAGCGCACTAATTTCGTCTAAAACATCGATATTAACATAATGAAAGAAAGAAGAAGAAGAGAGAGAGAGAGAGAGAGAGAGAGAGAGAGAGAGAGAGAGAGAGAGAGATAAAATATGTAAATAAAATGCTGCCATATAATGATCGATCAAAGCTACGTTAAGCTGACAAACCTTAATTAGAGAGCTAATGATCCTCTTGATAAAAGAGAGATTGTCGATGATGAACAAATTGTTCATAAACACGACAGATTCTCTGCGAAAAGAAAAATAAATAAATAAGAATAAGCAGGAACGTCGACTCTTGACAGAATGAGGCTCAAGAAAATGAAGAGACAAGGAAGGCCTCAAAATGGAGACTGACACTTCGGAATGTTGTTATGACACCAGAATTACCTTGCAAAGGAGAGGGAGGAAGTGGGAGGAAAGGCCCTCGAAAAGGTGGCCCACAAAAGCAAGAAGTGTCAAGGGAAAAGGAGTTTATAAAACACTGGTTCTTGCCATCTCTGGAATCAGCTGTTTAACTCAAAATGACGATCGCTGTAACTTAATGACAATCGGCTATTTAACCCAAAAAATGACAATCAACTGTTTAACTAAATGACAATCAGCTGTTTAAGTAAAACGACAACGGCTGTTTTAACTAAAATGACAAGCAACTGCTTGATAAAGCCAGCTGTTTAACTAAAAATGACAATCAGCTGTTTAACCCAAAATGACAATCAGCTGTTTAACCAAAATGACAATCAGCTGCTTAAGTAAAAATGACAATCAGCTGTTTAACTAAAAATGACAATCAGCTGTTTAACTAAAGCCATGACAGTCAAATTGTAAAAGTAAAATAACAATCAGCTGTTTAACTAAAAGCTGACAATCAGCTGTTTAACCAAAACGACAATCAGCTGTTTAAATAAACTAGAATCAGAATCAGTTGTTGAACTAAAAGAAGACAATCAGCTCTGTAGCTAAGTATGACAATCTGCTGTTGTATTTAAAATAACCAATCAGCAATCGGCCTTTCTTTCTCTCTCTCTCTCTCTCTCTCTCTCTCTCTCTCTCTCTCTCTCTCTCTCTCTCTCTCTCTCAGAGGAGACAGACAAGAAAAATTAGACACGAGTTCCTGCTCTGTCTAAGTGTGCACCTCTTCACGATGGCCAGGAAGCCTGTCATAAACATCCTGACTCTTCCTTTCTGTTGAACAAATACAAGAGGTATGGAAGGTAGTTGAAATGTTGTTTGCTTACATGAGAAAAACGATTCCATGGCCCTCATCCACAGCAACGAAGACGAAATAATGGAGACGACCGCTTTATCTGATGAATAAACTAAACGCCCAATGGTTTGGAAACGCATTATGTTCAGAATTAATTAATGAAATAAAAAACAAGAAGAAACAGCGCAAATTATATGCCGTCGGGCTGGTATATAAAGAGCATCAATATAATTTATATGTAATCTGTAGATCTGAAGAATCAATATTTATTCGCGAATCTGCAAGTATATTCCACTCAAATACCTCTCATTTCACTCTTTGCGTTCGGCGCATGCGCAAACGACTTACTGGCGGTTCAAAGAAAAAATTGGGGCAGAGGGTAGGGTGGGGGGGTTAGATCTCGCATAATAAAGTGTTGTCACGGTGACAGATTCGATGAGAGCAAGAGAATAAATGATGGAGTCTGCAGTTTACTTTCACTTCAAGTCAGCCAACAAAATCATTTGGTTTTGCAATGTTTCCCCCTTCTAGAATTTATAACAGAATTTATTGACTTAATTTCTTGACAGAATCCCTCCCCCCCCCCCCCCTCGAGTGTTAAGTCTGAATTAATTTACGTCAATAATAAGATTCTGAAGAAGCGTCAGTGACTTTGACAGTTGTTTCAGTTTTGTGAAGTTTCTGTTGGGAAAGAAAGCGGGAAATGGACGAATAATCCTGAGACTGTAGAAATTTGAATCTACTGTAAATACAGTAACTGATTGGAAGGGCCCAGTGGCCGTGGTGGAGTGGGGTGAAGGTAGGTTTGTATGGCAGATAAGGGAGGGGGAGGAGGGGGTATTATTTATGGTGAGGACGGGGTGCGTTAGATATGCATCAGAAGGAGGATTATGGGACAGCAATGGTGGTTTAATCATATGTTAAGGATACACATAAGAGTTATTTTCATTTACTTGTTTATTCAATCTCTTGTTTAAATCTATTGAGCCTCCTGTTTCTATCTATGGACCTTACTTTCAAGATTTAATGTCCGAAAGAGCCAACATTGAGAGGCTTTCCAAGACAACAACGCCAGTTAAACTTAGTTAATAATAATAATAATAATAATAATAATAATAATAATAATATAATAATAATAATATGTAATAATAATAATAATGCCGTCTTCTTCACAATCCCGTGGATATGACATAAATGCAAAATCGCATTTGTGTAGTGCTGTATTACAAATAATAAATGAATTCAGGAGGCTTTCGAGAGCCTGCTCAGCTCCTTCAGCTGGTTGGAAAAAAAAAAAGAAGGGAGCTGAGCAGGCTCGCTCCTGAAATTCATTTTATTATTTGTAAATACAATACTTTACATAAATGTAGTTTGTATTTAATAATAATAATAATAATAATAATAATAATAATAATAATATGTATAATAATATTCTTGTTTTGTCTTACTGAATATCAAGCTATAATGCCTGCCTCCTCGATCTCTCTTCATTACTCAAAGCCATCTGATTTGCGGTATATCCCTGGTGGATTGAAAAGGCGAACTCAAGTAAGAGCCAATTTGTCACCCAAATGCAGCAGCTTTTGCACATCTTGTCCCTATACATCGTGATAGCCCAGCCTGGAAAGTTTTCAAGATGGCCACAACGAGGACCATCACGTCCTTCTCATTCCAACAACTCAACTGCAATAAACGTAGTTGCTTTCACTTTTCCCAAGTAAGGATTTACTAGGTGTAAGATGGGGGGCTTCTAGACAAATATTTTGAGTCATACCATCAATTTTTATTGGGTCCTCTACGTTTTTCCCAAGGTGCCTCCGGTCACCCAGCCTCCTTCCCCCTCCCCATCAGCTGTAGTTTCTGAAACCATTTTCTTGTATATATGTGAAAATATTCATAATTCATAAGATACATATAACGTTATAATAATATTTACTAATTCATTTAAATATTCAAAGCATACATATATAAAACTACGTATTCAATGTATAATGCTTGCATTTATACATATGCATACACAAATCTTAGCTGTCCAATGAATTGAAAGATCAGTAAAGACAACGATAAACGTTCTTTTATAGTTTCCACAATAAGTATTAACACCAGTACCTGTGCTTGCAGTCTCAAGAATGGTATGTGGCTAAGGAAGAGTCTCTCTCTCTCTCTCTCTCTCTCTCTCTCTCTCTCTCTCTCTCTCTCTCTCTCTCTCGTTGACAGTTTCTTATGGAAGGATGATCACTTTCCCTTTATTCTCTGTCTAAAAGATTAACGAAATAAATTTGAAAATAATTTAGTTTAAAATCATTCTTTAAAAATCAGGAAAAAGCTTTTCCCTTGTGAAAAAAATTGAGAGAGAGAGAGAGAGAGAGAGAGAGGGGGGTGCAAAACTAACATCCCTGGTGGATTTAGAAAGGGTTAGCCTAACCCACGTAGAACCAATTTGTCACCCAAATTGTAGAAGCTCTTGAGGCTCTTGGCCTAATCTTGTCCCTGGACATAAAAGACCACCCGAGCCTCTGGATGTTTCAAGATGGCCTAGCTTGGACCATCGCGCGCTTCTCATTCAACTATAAGTGGGATAAAAAAATGGTTGCTTTCACTTTTCTGAAGAAAAAGTTTACTAAATTTTAGAGAGGACCTTCTAGATAAACTCTTTTTGAGGTCCAGCCAGACATATATTTTCGTGGGTCCTCTATGCCTTTACAGATCACCGCAGGCTTTAGGCAATCCAGAGGCCCCGGTTCCTAGGGAGGATTTAAGGACGCTAAACTATACTGTACACCTGACTGGATAATTTTCTCAAAAAAAAAAAAAAAAAAAAATCTAGAGCTCCTGGGAGAAGCCGTTTTCTTGTACTATATGTATATGTATATATGACAATATTCATAATTCATAGTAGATATATATCCTTATAATAATATTTACTTAATAGTGCATGTCAGCCTATGAATTAAATTGTATATAAATATATATATCTTCACTTTGAATCACGAAAATATGGAACGTGATGAATATATAAATAAAGATAAAATCCACGAAGGAAACGGAAACGCTGGAGTGCTGCGAGGCCTTTCGACGCTATGTCCTTTACTTAGCAGACTGAAGAAATATAAAAAGTATGTTTACAAAGAAAGCTCATATAAATGACAGATGGGGATTATAAAGGAAACATATGTACCTGGAATCCAACACAATTGAAGAATTAGTAGAACTGCCAAAACAGGATTAAATATTTAAAGTTTTACAAAGTTAGGATCAACCGTTCAGGAGCAGTACAAGACAATTAAAAGATTATACAGATTCGTGACTGACACACAAGAGTTTTAGTACAACACAATAATTCTCTTTTTGTATTTAATAATAATCTTTTGCAAGAAGAACATTTTTACAAATAAAAAATTATATTAAACATACGGATATATAGAAAATATATATCAAGTAGCTAACTTGTAATTAAGTCAATGATTTTATCTTTTAGGTCATTCTTGAGCATTTTTCTAATACAGATTAAAATATTACATGCCAGGGCTAAGATTAAAATTACAACTGGAAGTAGCTGGATAAAGCGGACTCAATAGATTTCTTGAAGAACTCTTTAAATCCACAACTATCACCGAACTTTCAGTCCAATTTATCCTGTGAAGTTTTACTTAATGAACAGATATAGCATTGGATGCTTGTCAGTTTGATTGAATACTTATGTTGCTTAATACGTATATCTAAATATTTACTTTAGATTGGCCAATATAAAAAAGAGGACAATCCAAACAGTAAATTTATATAGTAATTGTTGTTTTCTTTAGAGATATTTTTGTGCATTCTTTTGAGTGTGTTATTATAAGAAAAACAGGGTTGACATTAAAGGCTTTAAGAATGATTTTATGTTTTCAAAACCACTAAAATAAGGCAAGCTAAGAATGTTTCTTAGAGTTTCTTTCTTATATTACTTTCACTATAAAACTTTTTGTGACTTTGTTACTAACAATATCTGTATATATATGTGAAGGATAACATAAATCTGTACCTATTTGTTCTTATGTGTTCATTTCTTTATCAATGCTGAGGACAAACATTATGAAACCGTAAACATAGAGGAAAAAATTGATATTTTGATGTTGAAGTGATGGCCTGAATAAAAATGGACATAAGTTAAGTTGTTGGTTGGTTTCTAAATACTGAATTTACATTGAAATGGTTCTCTATGTATTAAAACATCTAGAAAGGAGGCAATTGTCTTTTCTAATTAAGTAACAATGGATGGTACCTGAGTTATTCCAAATTACAGGAGTAAATCATTTACATCAATTCCAGCTTGAGCAAAACAGCTAAAATATCGTGCCTTCTATACCACTTTAAGGAGTATAAATGATATTGGTGCTCTCTCGTTTTTTCAAAGAATTCCATGTACAAGTTTGAGAAGGTAGAGATAAAGGTTTAACATTGCCATACCAAACCTTTGTTGGTAAGTATCGTGAATATAAAACTTACAATCACAAATGCACAACCTAGTGAGAGAAATTATGACACAGGTAGAGGTAATTCGTGATGGATTAATTCATTACTAAGATACTCTAAAATGGAATCTATAGGGGCTTTAGTAAAAGGGAACAAACATCAAAACTAGCAGATCTATCAGTGAGGCAAATGTGATTTTGTTTAATTTATCAACTAAATCTAGACAGCATAGCACGTGGCTAGAATGATTCCAAGTAACGGAGACAAGGGTTTGGTAATATATTTCGAAAGTTTATATGATATTAAGCCAACAGAGCTGATAAATAGGCCGCATAGGATTGTTTTCTTTGTGTGGTTTGCTAATCCATTGCTGAGAAGTAAGGTAACGAGGAGAATTTTTGCAAACAGCTGAACTATTAGTTCTTTTATCTTTAAGGATTTTTTTTTTCACTGTGCTGTGAAACTTTTTGCCATGGCATGATCAGGGATTTTTGTGATTTTTATGTGTATCATCATCCAGTAGGGCTTGCATACGTGATATGCTGATCGCTTTATCTAAAATTACAATACTATTCGATTTATCAGCTTTTGGCGATGTGGATTGTATTGTCTTTTAAGGTCAGTCAAGCTTTTCTTATAGTAGCGAGCAGGAAATTGCTTTCATGCCTAACATTCGCAGCTCCGTAAATGATACCTTTAACTATATCAATATGATTTTGAGAATATCACAATGTTTTCAAATACACATAGGGACGACGCAATCGTTAGAGCAGAGGGTGTTAGATACAAAGGATAAACATATCGAGCGCACTCACAACATTTTCATATTTGTTTGCTTGATAAATCGAGCCGTATTATGAAATTTAGATAAAGTTGAAGCTACATATCATGTAGCTATGACGGATAAAGCTTTGTTCTTGAATCAATCCAGCAGTTCTTTTCCCCATATACAAAGCAAAGGAAGGGGAGTGGGAGGGGAGCCTAATAAATTCAATTTTAGGACAGATGACATACAAGAGACAATTAGTCCAATCAGGATCCACCATTTTTCTTCTTTGATAAGTGGGTAAAATTTCCATGGCTCGTCTCCTCGCCTCAATACAAAAAGTCAGTTTTTCTCAGGAAATATATTTAAATGCAGTGGTTGGAGACCAACAGGGTTAAACAAACTGAAGTTACAGAGGTCTTTAATAACTGACACCAAATGACGCAGCACCCTATCCATCCAAGGAAAATTCAATTTCAACATGCGAGCAAACTTTCGATGAAATACATCAAGATGTTTATAAGCCCATCTATTCTGAGAGAGAGAGAGAGAGAGAGAGAGAGAGAGAGAGAGAGAGAGAGAGAGAGAGTAATTTTTTCGGGAAAATATATTTAAAATAAACAAAGTGGATTCAAAGAGATCTACAGGGTTAAACAAAGTGAAATTACGGAGGTCTTCGTGGTACCTAAAACTGTATCACTGTACCTATATGATGCAGATTATTTGTTAAAGCTATAAGTAAATTTGTGCAATGAACACAGCAGTTGAAACCCACAATTGCTGAAAAACGAGAAAGAGAGAGAGAGAGAGAGAGAGAGAGAGAGAGAGAGAGAGTCCTCAATAAGTTCTTGTTATGTACCTTTGTGAAGGATCATTGTTCAGGAAGGTCAAACAGTTAACCGCCTCCCCCAACCCCTTAATCCTTCAGCAACACGTCCTCTTAAACTAATAAAAGGAAAATAGAGCAACTGTACTGCTTCTCTCTCTCTCTCTCTCTCTCTCTCTCTCTCTCTCTCTCTCTCTCCCAAGGAGCTTCAATGTCAAACAAGAAGGAAAAGAGTGAATAACCAGCCAGCAGAGGCAACACACCTGGACACTTAGACCATTAATCTTGGCCCCCACTCCTGCCTGCTGCACAAACTTTTACACAAGGAAATGGTTCCTTTTGAAGCCAGAGCCATTATTCAATCCTCATACATTCAGAATAACCATCCATGATGGTAGTTCTGCTGCTCCTACCGTTGAACTCTATACGGACAGAACAGAACCAGTCGCCCATCACAGAAAGAGAACTTTGGATACCAGGAGGTCAGCGAGAGGGAAAACTTGAGAGAAAGGCTAACAGTACAGTATCACGAAGGAGGCAAGGGATTAAAATACACTCGCGACCAGAGGTTAAATTAGAAGACAACAAAGGTCGTTCCAGGGTCAATCGGGGTCAAAGAGGGTTGGATGAAGGGCAAAATAAGCCAACGGGAGAATTGTGACCTCATGACCAAAGGCTCGTTTGAGGTCACAATATATACAAAGTGACAGAGTGGGTTCTAAGAATTCAGCCTTCTTGCTGGACAATAAAAAATTCACATAATAATACCTCAAAGAATTGGCAGAAGCAAGTCAATGCAATGTATGAATTATGGATTTCTGGAAGCAAAGTCAAAAGTACTATTTATTATTCAACTAGTATTCTGACATATTTCCTGAAGCTCTTGGGTATTCCACAGGCCTAAGCCTTCATGGGAGACTACACAGCAAATATACTCTTTGGCAAACAACCACTCAATCTAGAAGTCATTTCAATAGCCCAGTCCAGAAAGCCTCAGTCATTTATAGATAGAACACAAAAAGCATTTTAACTGAACTGCAATTGTTGTTTCATTTAAAATGCTTCTCAACAGATAAGAAGACCAAGACTTGCCATACCCATAAAATATCAACGCCTGAGTTCTAGTGGTCAATAGTAGTAAATCTGAGCAGTAGAAGTAGTAGTAGTAAATCGTAGTAAATATGATACGTAATAATACGTAGTAAATCGTAGTAAATCTGCCCATGAAATCTGGAAATAATAACTGACGGTACCTCGGCCATGAGTGAAAGCATCTTCGTCACTCAATGACGCAATATCACTTCTTCTTTCTTTCATTGACTGAGAGAATTCATCAACTGTAGAGGGAAAACAGAAGTTGGAAAGATAAAGAGGAAGAATTAGAGGCCCATCACCCAAAGGCGCCATCCAATAGGACCTGCAATGATAATGAGTCCCTCATTCATGATCAATGGTGATGTCTGAGGGGCCACAATGAAATTAGATATTCACTCCTCATCATAATCAATTGTGGGGAGGGGGGTTTTGGGGTTTGGGGGCGGCGGGAGTGGGAAGGAGGGAGAAGAGGGAGTTGATGTGATGCCCTATCAACCACTAACCGAATTCATTATACGATCTCTCTCTCTCTCAAGCGATGTAACCTTCAGACAAACACAACTCCCAAGAGCACATGAATAACAGAGAATTCTCTCTCTCTATCTATTTTAAATGAACCGAAGTGAAAGAATCATCTTCAGTACAAATTTGAAGGGAAAATTACTCTCTCTCTCTCTCTCTCTCTCTACCTCCCTCTCCTCTCTCTCTCTCTTCATTAATGCCATCAGATTGTTGACCTGAGGGCGTCTGTGTGAAATGAGCATGAAACATTTCAGAGATTGGTCTCCTTTCGCTGTTTGGATTCGGGATTCAATCTTGGATACGTTTAGACGAGCCAGGGAGGGATATTAGTAGAGAGAGAGAGAGAGAGAGCCAAATCGTCCTTTATCTCGGCCAAGGTGGTTTTAGGAAGATCAGAATTCGGAATGAAAGCTAAAGACTTCTATTTCAAGCTTAATCTGATTCCTGAGTTCCAATATTATTTTTTATTTCCTTAAGACTGACGATGAATGCACTGGAGGATATTCTCTTGAGTTCTGCGTCCTGACTTGAAAATTCCTAGAATTGGATAAATGAACTGAAGGAAGACATTAATGATTAATTACTCCGAAAATGAAGAGGATTTGAGAGAGAGAGAGAGAGAGAGAGAGAGAGAGAGAGAGAGAGAGAGAGAGAGAGAGAGAGAGAGAGAGAGAGGGAGGGAGAGAGATTCCCACAGGCTGTATGGAGTAACATGAGGACCACATGAAACTGCTACAGAAGCCTTGCTTTTGACTGATGACCAGAACCTTTCTATATCTACTGGAAGTGGAGTGTCACTGCGGTTGATAGATAACTCTATTGGATCACTTTTCTTCTCCTCATTCTTTCACAGTCTTTTATACTACCTAGGTCATAAATATCAAAGACAGCATCAATTCGTTTACCAAGTGGCTGACATGCGAAAATATTTTCCGCAGAGTGAGCTGCCATATCACCAAAATGTTTTCCAAGCTTCAGCTGCGTCACTGATAATTTTTCTAGCATATGCCATGAAATCAAAAAGACAATAGCTGTAGGTTGAGTGGTGCAGAAATTGCTCTGTGGGCTAGTTCTTTAAGCCTTTTTCAATGACATGTGAGGCTGCAAGAATTTTTTCATCAGTGATTAGTGACTCAAAGTAAGAAAGTATATCCATACCTATATACCTTGGAGTTTCTCATGAAGATGACTTGCACAAGTGCCTGAGAATCAGCTCTCAGACTGTTGTGGATGTACCGACACTTCATTGTCAACACAAAGAGGCTGATGATAGAATGTTATTACATATCAACCATGCCACTTACAGAAATTATTCAAAGAAATGTGTTGGCTTCACCAGATACAGGTGCTTTGTTATCTACTGTACCACTTCAGTGAAACTTGGAAATTCAGTGGTCTAGAAGGGCTATGGGTCCTTTGTGGACAAGCCAACACCAAAGAAGTCCATGATTTAGCATTATTGACAATGTCAAGAGCACTAGTTTCTGTACTTCCCAGCTGTCCATGCACTTAGCGGTTGTGACGACCTAGCAAGGTTTCAACGAAACTTGCAGTATTCAGGCAACAGAGCAAGTGGATTAGAGTTAATCAAGGATTTTAGAAAAAATAAAGAACTTTCTCATGATAAGGAAATCAAAGCAGAGCAGTTTCTTGTCCGAGTCATTGGTGGAGTCAACATAGATACATTCAATGAGCTGCGATATTTCCTGTGTCACCATAAAGCATTAAAAACAATTTTGAAAGACTTGTTCCAACTAAATAGCATGCAACTTCATATTAAGCGAGCTTTTTTGCAATGTTATCACTGGACAAATGCCACAAAAGCTACCATAGATATGCTGAATCCACTAGATTATGGTTGCATTTTGAAAGATGACTTCCTGGTACCACTTATTGTTTCTTAACCTAATCAACACCCCGATTTTCCACTTCGATGCACCTGTGAAAAATGCTTTAGGTCAAATGTATGTCCTTGCCGTTGCCGTGTAGCAGACGTTATTTGCTGTGAATTCTGTAAGCGTGATGTAAGTGGGCAGTGAAGACGATTTAATGGTGGAATGTGAAATGTTTGAGAGCGTGATTTTATTTTCCAAACAATTAATAGTTCGTTACATAAAGTATGAGATTTATTTTGCTTAATTTGCTACCACACAATATTGGGGAGACATAGATAAGCAATTATGTATGAATAAATTTCTTTTCTTTGTAATTTTTTTTTTATTTATATCATTATCTGATGAAAATTCGTGTCAAACCATCCCATCATGTATTCTCCTATTCAAAAGCGGGTTCCGTTCTCAGCTACCACTCTGTTGGTCGAGAGTTCGACTCTCCGACCGGCCAGTGAATAACAAGAGGAATTTGTTCCTGGTGATAGAAATTCATTTCTCGCTATAATGTGGTTCGGATTCCACAATAAGCTGCAGGTCCCGTTGCTAGGTAACCAATTGGTTCTTAGCCACTTAAAAATAAATCTAATCCTTCGGGCCAGCCCTAGGAGAGCTGTTAATCAGCTCAGTGGTCTGGTTAAACTAAGATATACTTAAGACCTTTGAAATAATATGCATATTTAGTATATTCTGGTCACTTGTTGACTTTTATCATTTTTGTCAGGCGGCCATCTTGGATTTCAAAATGGCAGAAAACAGGCCAGTTGTGGAACATGTGACCAATTTTTTTATGTCAAACAGCGCCAAACAAGATCTGAAGTCAAATTTAGGGTACATCTTGTGCATAAGGACACTACCAGGCGCCATGACTATGCTTCGTGTAATTTTCTTTAGAAGAAAAAGCTGTCCTGTTGTCTAGAATAGGCCGAAAATTGCTAATTTCAGCGATTTTATTATGCCTCTTGAGTGATAGGCCTACTATGTAGAGATATTGATATTTCCTTCTTGAACAGGAGGAAACCCTTAGTTCTGAAATGATATTATGACGGATTCTCTACCAGTTCGCGAG
The DNA here is from genome assembly GCF_040412425.1 of Macrobrachium rosenbergii. NCBI lineage: Eukaryota > Metazoa > Arthropoda > Malacostraca > Decapoda > Palaemonidae > Macrobrachium > Macrobrachium rosenbergii. The sequence continues at coordinate 3,764,049 of NW_027100728.1, forward strand.
AGGTAGACCCTCACATATCAACCTATCGTTTTGATATTATCCTAGGAGGCATTCAGTAAATAAAAGCATCAATGATAACACTGAAATCCCTTTATTAAATAATAAAAAAGTCTGTGGCATCAAGTTTCTGGAAATATCTCTTGTGGTTTCATTTAGTTTGTTTAATGATCGTCATGTATGTACTGTATAAATACCTTAGTCGACAGGTGGCTGAAAATGATTGCTCAGTTTTAGAACCTGTTTTTATGTCACTGATACATCATTGTCTCTGAATATATTATCAGGCTTTTAATGAAAAATAATAGAACAACATATTGCGCGACACCTTTATCCATAAGTCTCATGCTAACGTACTAAAATATCATGAGTATACGATGATTTCCCCAAAGCACACGATAGTTAGGAGAGGCAGGTAGCCTGCATGGCAGGCTGGCGGCATTACTGTGGTAACTACCTAGTTAAGCTAGTCGGTCAGTCAGTCAGTCAGTCAGTCAGTCAGTCGTTTGGCGTTGTGACCCGCCCATTCAATAAGAAAAAGATCCGTTAAGGTGTTTATTTGAATTTCATTCCTCAGTTCGTGTATTTCTGGTGGGTCGCTTATTATTGAAGTGCTCCAACCCACTGAATATTTAAAGTATTCTTCGGAGGAAGCGGCATTGAGAACAGGAGTAATTTACGAATCATCAAAATCTGGTGGCGTCAGTGAGGATGGTATCACACAGCGGCAGAAAGTAAGTTCTGTCATTTCACGTTTTCAAATGATGTTTCTTTATTTTAGTTTGCCAATTCTAAATTTCAGTAGAGACTAGGAATGAGCTAGAAGTTGAAAATATAATGGATTTCGTATAAAATATTAAAAATTAAATACGGTATTTCTAGTATTAGCTCCACGCCGCCCATTTTTAGGGCTTCTGATATTGGCGGTGCATTTGTTCATTGTCAGCCAAATAAATTATCCCTTCTCCGTGTTTAGTACTGGCGGGGTGGCGGTACCCTACCTTAGAAGTTATTGCACTTGCGGACGGGATATGAATCATTCAAACACGTATATATACCCCGCGTGCTCTGTCTCGTAGAATCGTATGAAACCGCTTGATGGGTGGACTTCGGGGGTTAGTACGGGTTAATTACTTTCGACCCCCAATAACGTTAAATTGTATAGATAAATAAAAATAAACAAATAAATAAATAAAAATAAATAAATAAAACAAAAAAATAAATCAATAAAAATAAAAAATAAATCAATAAAAATAAATAATTAGAAAATAAATAAAAAAATAAATGAAAATAAATAAAGAAAAATATATAAATAAATAAAAATAAATAAATAAAAATATATATTTAAATAAAGGAAAAAAAATAAAAATAAATAAATAAAAATATATATTTAAATAAAGGAAAAAATAAAAATAAATAAATAAATAAAAATATATAAAATAAATAATTAAAAAAAAATAAATAAACAAATAGAAATAAATGGAAATGAATATATAAAAATAAGTAAATAAATAAAGATAAATAAATAACGAAAAAAATAAATAAAAATAAAAGAAAATAAGTAAATAAAAATGAATAAATAATTAATAATAAATAAATAGATAAATAGAAAATAAATAAATAAAAAAATAATGCATAAAAATTAATAAATAAAAATAAATAAATAAAAATAAATAAAAAATATATAAATAAATAAAAATAAATAAATAAATAAAAATAATTAAAAAACTTAAATAAAAAATAAAAGTAAGTAAATATTGAATCCAGGCTTGTAAGTTTTGATGTAGTATCACTGTTCACAAAGGTGCCAATTGATGGTCTGATGGAGTTTTTATCTGAATTATTAGAGAAAACACAGCTGGATATCCCATTTTAAAAAATGGGAACTAATTAAATTATGTGTGAAAGAATGTAAATTGGAATTTAATGGTAAATTTTACTCACAAAATTTTGGTATGGCAATGGGAAATCCTCTATCCCCAGTGTTAAGTAACTTATATATGGAATTTTTTGAAAAGAAAATATTAAGCAACATAATCCCACGCAATGTAACATGGTTTAGGCATGTTGACGACATAATTTGTGTATGGACAGGAAACCAAGATGTAAATAACTATTTTGCCAAGTTAAATCAATTAGTACCATCAATTAAATTCACTATGGAAATGGAAAATGATGAGTGCTTACCTTTTTTGGATGTCCTCAAACGAAGAAATAGTAGTGGGTTTAAATATAGTGGGTATAGAAAACCCATTAATATTTCTTCCTATGTGCATTTCTATTCCGGACAAAGCAATAAGGTTAAAAAATCAGTGTATTCATCTATGTTATTAAGAGCATTATGGGTATGTAGCCCCGAATATATTGATGCGGAAATATATAAGATTAGGAATGCAGGCAAGAAACTGAAATATTCTGACAGTGTATTAAACAGTGCATTTGAAGCGCCAAAAAAGACTATGCATCAAAAACAAAAAGAACCTTACAACACAAAAAATTTGCTTGTACTACCTTATAATAATAATATGAAAGATATCCCTCATCTTCTTACGGATTTTGGTGTTAATGTCGCATTTAAGAACAATAAAACAGTGAAAAATGTACTTATCAAGAACTCCCCTGACAATACTAAAGGATGTGTATATAAAATTCCATGTAAGCCTTGTGACAACTTTTATATTGGCCAAACGGGGAAAGCACTGGAAAAAAAAAGAATTGAACACCATAAGAAATGTGTGAGATATGCACAGGGGAACAGTGGTGTTTTTGTACTTGTTAGTGAGAACAATCATGCTATCAACTGGGAAGGGGCAAAAAGGATTGTATATTCTAATAATGCACGGGAAAGGAATATCATTGAATCTAGCTTTATAAAAGAAAGTTACAACCGTAATATGAATATCAGTCAAGGGATGTATAAACTAGATCCTTTAATATCAAAAGAAATTTGTAAATTGTTTAAATTTTAAGGCAGGCAGTAGAGATGTATGAATATAGGATTATCATATTTGTAAACACAGTACAGGGGCAGTAGTACTAATGAGTTTCCAAACTCCGCCTCCCTGACACCTGTCAGGTGTGGATCTGAGGTCGCCTATGGTCGGTTTATCAGCATTGTCCCCTGAGAGTATATTGTGATTTTTAGCCAAATGAGTTTCGAAGGCCACTCCTAACTCGACACCGGCCCAGTGGGTGGATACTAGTCTCTAACGGTTGTGTATGTTCGTCAGTACTGTTCCTGTAGTATATATATTTGTGACTTCTTATACTCTGTATCAGTCCTTCTTCAATGGCTTAGAAATAAAGTCGAAACCGGTCTCTTATTTTTCACCTGTGGTAATGTGATATATATATATATATATATATATATATATATATATATATATATATATATATATATATATATATATATATATATATATATATATATATATATATATATATATATATATATATATATATATGTATATATATATATATATATATATATGTATATATATATATATATATATATATATATATATATATATATATATATATATATATATATATATATATATATATATATATATATTTCTGTAAATTTATTCTGAGTGAGTACGACTGAGACAAACTAAACCAACATTCCAGGGAGTAAAACCACAATGGTTCAGCAAAAACCTGAGACGAAGACCATTTTCAAACCAGATATGGTCAGTCTTACAGCCATAAACAATTTCCGCAAGAAAGCTGACTCCCACAATGCACCATTTGTGAGGGATTAGATTCGTTCGTACGTTCATAGAAAAATTCTCATTTATCTGGAAAGTCTGTTTTGATTGCCTCTCCCAAAATCTCCCTCTATGCAGTTCTTGTGTTACTTCTCATTTCTTCAAATTTGTTGTTTTTCCAGGCATTTGTTTTTACTGCCACAGTCAACTTCTCCAACCAGATTTTTGGACATTCTCTCTTTCCGTACTTTATCATATTTTCTCTCCTACGTCTCTCCGTCTTATCATGCATCAGATGATTATTCGACCTTATATTTCATCCCAAAACTATTCCATATTCTGCCAACTATCTATCATTTCATTTCAGTCTGCAGAAACCACTTCTTCTTGTGATTCTTTTATTGGATTCCTTCTCTCAGAGTTATTCTCGTTCCCTCGAGTCATTCATTTCGCCATTCCTACACTTTTCCCTCTTCTTTATTATCTTCTCCGTTTCTTCCGAGTTCGAGTGTCTTGCTTTTTATATGTTTGATTCTTCTCATCTTTTCATTCCCCGCCTCTCGATATTCGGGAAACTTCACACATATTCTCTCTCTCTCTCTCTCTCTCTCTCTCTCTCTCTCTCTCTCTCTCTCTCTCTCTCTCTCTCTCCTTTCCTTAAATATCTGATCGTCTTTCCTGTGTATTTCTCTCTCGTTTCTTTTGTCATTCTCTCTTCCCCTGTACAGTCATGTCATCGCTTCTCTCGCGTTTGCTCTGTTTCTTAGATTCGCTAAAACTTTCTTCTTCTCGATTTCTCGTACAAGTTTTTCATTTTATCACTAGGTCTAATTCAAGTTCGCTGATTGATCTCAAACATTGCTCGTTCCAACACCAACTTCTGTTATAAAATCTATCAGAGCAAAGGTTATATTTTCGGTCTCGACAATGATGTAAATTTGCTTTCCAGTTGCATTTATAAATAAATAAATAAATAAATAAATAAATAAATAAATAAATAAATAAATAAATAAATAAATAAATAAATAAATAAATAAATAAATAATTAAAAATTATTTATCCTGTGAAACCTATTAGAATTTTAGATACATTCTATGTCTTGACAAGGATTTATTTTTGCTGTCTAATTAATTTTACAATAAATAAACGGATATTTAATTTGGTGTAAAACCGCTAAACCCAAAAGTAAATTCCAGGAAGGCAGATAAGAATATTCATAACATTCTCTGCTTTGCCAGCCTTGTAGTTTAGCTTTCTAATTACTTTCATAATAAATTAACAAAGACTTAAATTGGGGAGAAACCACAAAACGCCAAAGTAGTTCCACGAAGGCAGGAAAGAAAGGAGAAGGTGGTAAAATGCAGACCACCAGACGCCCTCTGCAGGATCCTAAATGGAAGCAATAAGGAGGAAGAGGAACATTAAGTCTGATGGGAGGAGAAGATCTGAGCCGTCAATCAAAGCAATAACTGAGTTTCCGATGCGCCATTCGACGACACTCAGAGGAGCGGAACCAAGTCTTGTGATGCCCAGGAATTCTGAGTCAAGAAACGACGCCTTTCCCTTTTCTGTGGAGACGCCTCCGGGAGATTCTTCCATTTTCCTTTCTGGGAGATGAGGTCGCTAGACCTATGCCCCTTCTCTAATGGATAAAACCCACCACAGTGTTCTAATTACCAAGGACGGAATTTTCAAAATACGATTCTCAGGTCAATTCAGTAACATTGGGTTTTATTCTGAACGAGCAGGAACACTTGACCGTCCATTCCCAGTGTTGAATTTGGAATGCATCGTTTAGTAAGTTGGTATGTTACCATAAACATATACTTACTTGATATACACAGAAATACTCACACACACACACACACAAACACACACACACACACACACATATATATATA
>NW_027100728.1:3777156-3794656 GCF_040412425.1 Macrobrachium rosenbergii
ATTCCTAGAGAGGTTTCAGATATAGTTGGAGCTAAAGTCTGTAAGTGTTTAGACGCCCCCAGCCATTGTAATTTACCTATATGTTCCCTTTAACGCTTAAAATAACTGTTTGTGTATAGACTCGAGCCAAAATGGAAATAACAGTACGAGATTGGGCATATAGAACAAAAGCTATATGAACCCATATTACTGACCAGTCGTGGTTTAATGATTCTCAGAGACGGAATGATATAAAAAAAATAAAATAGGCAATTTTTGGGCAAAAAACATAAAAAATATATATATATATATATATATATATATATATATATATATATATATATATATATATATATATATATATATATATATATATATATATATTATATTCATAGGAAGGATCTCGCAGGAGTTGGCCAGACAGGATGAAAGAATAATTTTAAAAGAATAGTTTTAACAATATTTCCCTAATCATCGAAACCAACTTGAGAAGAAATGGGAAGGATTTTGTGCAAATTATCGCCTGCTGTCGATCAGATGTCGATTGGGAAGTTATCGTGACTGCTGGAAGAAGCAGCCACTTTCATCCTTGGCTCCAAATTATTCGTTTTTCTTTTTTTATAGGCAATTGCAGGTCGTAATTCAGGTTAATCTTTCATGTGAAACACATTCTCTCTCTCTCTCTCTCTCTCTCTCTCTCTCTCTCTCTCTCTCTCTCTCTCTCTCGAAGCAAGTGTCTGGAATTAGAACTGATTCTACAGTCATCATGGTAGATTTTGAATTATCTTCCACCAAAGCTCTCCATGAAAAATTGAATATGATGCAGGCCAATCACCGGATGCTTTTTGACCTGTGCCAAAGTATATACAGAAGTATTCAAAAGCATAACCTTGTTGGTACTTAAAAAATGATTGAAATTTAGTTTAAGCTTACGAAAATTGGCTGTCCTAGCATTTTTACGGCCTGATGAAATGTCATGAAGTGTATTTAAGTCTCTCAAATGACATTCCAGGTTCTAATGGAAGCCAGTCTATAAATATTTTGGAGAGACTTATGTGCAGAGATGTAGGTCAAGGCACTGTATAATTCCACGAGAGAAGTTGTCAGGCCAAGACAAAATCATGTTGTCATCATCCACGATTTAATCCTACTATATGGAGCATTCATCACTTGCAACGATGTCAAACCAAGAACAAATAATTGTGTTGTCTTTCATGGCCACAAGAGATCTGAAACAGTCATATAATAGCCAAGCGTTACCATTTGTCAGGGTACACTCAATGATTAGGAGTTTACGAAAGATCATGTTGTCACAGTCCAAGAGGTACAACGTTACACATAACATCAGGCATTCACACCGAATAAGAAGATGTTGTCACACACATCCATGTTGAGAGAAAAACAAGAAGTTCAGTATTAAGTAGACAGGGACAAGTCCCATGTTTTCAATGAATAGTCATCAATGTTGTCTCACAATGTCACTGTTGTCACAAGTAATGGGTGCTCATGTTGTCAACTTAGAGAAGACACTGATGAAGATTGAAAACAATAATTTGATTTTAATGTTTTGTTTACAAAATAATGAATTAATATTTCACATATGAATGCCATGATTTTTTGTCACATAAAATAGAAAGTTATCATGATTTTTATTTTAATTATTTGTCATGTTGTCAAAAAGAAATGTCATGTTTTAATCAAAAAGTTTCATGTCATGTTTTGTCATGAAGTGTCTGTGTTTTCACATTTTTATAAAGTCATGTTGTCTGTCATAAAGTAATATTTATGTTGTGATAAATGTCATGTTGTCACTAAGAAGGCCCATGTTGTCACACCAAAATTTCATGTTGTCATATATGAAAAAATGTCATGTTGTCACACTATGAAATTGTTGTCACAGCCAAATTATGTTGTCACAACAAAAAGTTTCATGTTGTCAGCTTTATATAAAAATATGTCATGTTGTCACTAAGAAGGCCCATGTTGTCACACCAAAATGTCATATGTCACCATGAAATATATTCATGTTGTCATATGAATATATCATGTTGTCACACCAAAAATATATATATATATATCATATATATATATATGTCATATATATATATATATATATATACATAATATATATATTGTTATATAATTATATAAATGTCATATGTTTATTTGTAAGAAATCCAGTTACTGGTTCTTTCTAAAGATCCAGTAATAAAATATCAACTCCTAATTAAGTAGATGTTGTCACACCAAGGCCCATGTTGTCAGCAAAAATGAAACTCAAACCATGAACAGAATTTTGGGAAAAATAAAAATGCTAAAATATAAAATATTGTTAAAAAAAATATATTTATACACAAATGGGTACCATGTTTCATAATCACCTGAAATGAAAGGACCACATGTCACAAGTAAATAAACACAATCTCTGCTTGCGTACCAACAGGAGGAGAGAAAGTTCAGGAGAAGGTCATGAAGTCACACAAACATACTATGTCGAAAAATTATCACAAATGCACGACAGGAAAGGGTACTGAGAGAAAGAATCCTTAAACCTAGCTAAATACATAATTCCCTACACCTAACAACAAACCAAAAATACACACTTTCATCATAATAACTGTCATTTTGATCACTCACTATGATATAAATAATGTTGACTGTCGATCCAATAAATCAATATATTAATGCAGACCTTTTCGATGATATAATGTTGTCTAAACCCATGGGTCACACGTTTATGACGTGGGTCAAACTCTCATGACTGACGTTAGTCTAAGCTAAAGTAACCAACAATATTTCACGATGATAATAACAATATTAAAAGTGGCTTAACTTCTTCGCCACTGAAGCGTGAGTGACGACCTAAAGGATACATTGAACTGCGAGGCAAAAGCAGTGTTGTGGTACACAAAAGAAAATGATCGTAGGATACGACCACTGACATGAGCTCTAGACATTCTGAGCAGTGACGTCTCACTCAAGACACGAAGTTTCCTTCTCTCCCTTCTTCAAAAAGTTCAAAAGAAGCTCAAAACACAGGAAAATAATGCCAATCGAAATCCAAGAATGGTTTCTGTGGAATATTACGAAAAAAAGATTAAAGTCCTTCGGATGCCCCAGATTGTTTTATTAAGAAAACTCTCACTCTGCCCTCTCTCTCTCAGTAACGCTGAACATCCCCAAAAACGCTGTCAAATGACATCAAAACAGAAGAAAAACATACAAACGGTTGAGAGTCCAAAGATGTTATGCGTTTGTCGAACCACCTTCTAAATGAGGTGATTAAATAACAAAGTGGAAACCAAAATACATAAAGTGAAAACAAAATTTACAGTTAGTTACGTTAATTTCTGATATCAAAACCAAAAGAAAAGAAAAATTAATTACATTAATCATCCAACACTAAAACAAAACTGAATTACGTTAGTATAAGAATATAAAAACTGAGAGAGGAGCCCATAAATGAACCATTTGGTATAATCAATATTTATATATATTTATATATCATATATATATATAATATTATATATATATATATATATATATATATATATATATATATATATATATATATATATATATATATATATATATATATATATATATATAAAATCAAAATTTCAAGCCACTTCCTGAAAAAGAAGCCATTTCTTACGATTGACATGAATAAATAACAAGAGCAAAAGATTTTTATCACATTCCCCCTACCTTCTGATACTGTAGACTTCGCCATTCCCTTCTTCACGTCTCCAGTGCCCTTAGGAACGCCATCAGCCGAGTTCCTGAGATGCCCCTTGGGGGACAGCCTGCCCCTCAGCTGCTTAATGGCATAGGTAAACTCAGGTGCAGTTGTGGTATCCAGAACTGGCAAAGTCCCATTGAATTTTGATGGTTAATATCCAAAAGGTGTATTCAATGAATGAGCTGATTCATCTTGATGTTTCTGTCTGACAAGACACCTTCACCAAAGCCAGAGTACCCAAGGCTGGCCCATACCATCACCTAATCAGGTTGCTTTGGGGTATAAATTAACAATGTGCCTGGGGGGGCATGGGTATCCGACCCCTTCTTACTGTACACATGACCGTGATCAGTTCCCAGTAATGTCAAGGTGGCCTCGTCTCCCCAAAAGGACTCTCCTTCAGTCCTACCCTTTCCTCTTTGATCGTAGGATATTGAAGGATTTTTCCTGAGGATTCTCTTTCAGTCCTACGCTTCCTTCTTTGATCTTAGGACATTGCAGGTTTTTTCCTAAGGATTCTCCTTCAGTCCTACGCTTCCTTGTTTGGTCATAGGACATTGCAGGTTTTCTCCCAGGGATTCTCCTTCAGTCCTACGCTTCCTTCTTGGATCGTAGGACATTGCAGGTTTTTCCAAAGGACTCTCCTTCAGTCCTACGCTTCCTTCCTTGATCGTAGGACATCAAAGGCTTTCGACAGCCATGAAAACTCGTGAAACCCCAGCAGTTATGCACGTTCCCTCAGCGCTTGCGTTCTCTCTCTCCACTTCTGGTTCAGGAGGCCTTGGGTTTGCATATTTGCAGTCACTTGTCTTGCAATAAGCTTCCGGGTTTTATACGTTGTCTTCTGGGGTCTTTCTGGTCCCTGGTACAAGGGACAAATAAAGCTTACCCCATACCTTACCTGGGCAATGAAGCGGTACACTGGTCGCCCATAAACACCAGTGATTTTCCCAATTTCTCTAACTTTTTGGTCAGTTTTGGCAAGAATGATGATTGAGGCAACATCAGCACAGTTTGTACTTCTTCTGGGTAAGGTCTCATAGAGAGAGAGAGAGAGAGAGAAATGTGTGCAGTTAAAGGTAACAACACGAAAGGTATTCGCTTTGGCAACACTTCACTCAGCCTCGGACACGAGCTCACGAGGTACTGAAAGGAGAGGAGTGGGTGCCCTGAAGAGAAAGCTTCATTCTGAGGGGTGGCAAAAATTTGGCTAGATATAAAGGCACCTGTGCCTTTAATTAAAATATTACATAACAATAATATAAAAGTGGTTGAATAATCACCCAACCGCAGTATAAATGTATAAAACACTATGAAGCATTTTTACTAATTTTATTTTCAAATTCCGTAATATTTTAGACGCGATCGATTTGACATAAATATTTCCTTTGACGTTTAATAAGTCCTTTTGAGATGATTCCAGAAGGTAATATTATGCCAATTTTAGGTATTACAATAATATAGATATGACGGCTGTATGCATACACTTCCATACACAGTGTGATAATAGATTGTGTAAGCAGAAGAGTTTTGATCAGTATACACCTTTATATAAACAGCACAAAACATTTAGCAAAAATAGGTGGTATGATCTGAAACTTATCAGCATCTCAGTCATCAAGGTATCTATGTATGTATACATATTCTACAAATACAGCAATAAGTTTCAGAATTTGTTGAATGAAACCTATGTACGAATATCTAATTATAAGGAATTTTGGGTATATATACGCTACTAAAACTTATACCTTCAATCTCAGGTCTGTCAGTCAGTGGTTTTCAAACATAGCTTTTTAGGAAGACCGACTGATTCATTTGTACGAGTAACTGGCGGTGCACTGTTTATGGTCGACTACGACAAAGACAGCCTCCAGTTATAGGGTGTCATCTTAAAACAAAAAATTCATGAACATTATACATAAATACACAATTATTACATAATCATATGATCGTTGATATAATCCAGTTGATTACTAGTTATTTTACACAAGAACAAAACAAGACAAATGACTGAATTTTGCTCTGCATTTCTTTCTGGAAATATGGAAATGACTGGTATTAAATATCTCTCTCTCTCTCTCTCTCTCTCTCTCTCTCTCTCTCTCTCTCTCTCTCTCTCTCTCTCTCTCTCTCTCTCAAAGTATTCCCTTTCAATATGTCCACTAATTCCCTCCGAAGTCTCCTCTCAAGGGGAAGAACATCATTCCTCAGACGGGAAGGAGGAGGAGGAGGATTCCCTCCCTCAGGGTCTGGGCGTCTGTGGTGTAGGATGGATCCTTTCTCAAAATAAGGACATTAATAATTGTCATCCTTCGCATTTTAGTTGTCTTGGAAAGTAAGTTCAAAATAGGTTGCCTGGTTGACCTGGATTAGGCCTAGTCGATATGTTTTTTTTTAATTCCGGCATTTATTTATATATTTATCTCTGTATTTGTCTCTCTGTCTCTTATCTGTCTGTCTCTCTGTCTCTCTCTCTCTCTCTTTATCTCTCTCTATTCTCTCTCTCTCTTTTGATTACGAATGACAGAAAAGATTGAATGAAATTAACGCTGGAAAATGTGTTTTTGATATTATGTAATTTTTCTGTATTGGGGAATGAAGTGACACCTTGATTTAGGAAGATGGAATTTTCTTTAATGCAATGGAATGAGAGAGAGAGAGAGAGCCATTTCTTTGATGAGAGAGAGAGAGAGAGAGAGAGATTTAGAGAGTTTTACCTTACCTTACCTTACAGACATTAGTATTTATTTTTTTCAGGTTGCCCCAGGTCCCTCAATTGAGGCACCTTTGATGTCTACCAGAGAATTGTTAATGCATTTTCCAGTTATATTTTGCATCTTCCAGTCTTGGATGGTCTGGGATGCATCTTAGATATTTGTCGAGCTTATTCTTAAACACATCTACGCTCATCTCCTGATATGTTTCTCAGATGACATGGTAGCGCATTGAATAGACGCTGCATTATAGATGCTGGTTTTGCAGTGGATTAATGTCCTGTGTGCTTTCCTTAGTTTTCCTGGTATTGTTTTTGGCACTATTAATCTACCTCTGCTTGCTCTTTTAATGATATTTTTAGTTCCATGATGTTTTCAGTAATTTCTTCTATCTGCTTCCATGCCTGAATAATCATGTAGTGTTCTCTTATTTCTTTCAAGACTATATAAATTTAAAATTGTAGTCTTTCCCAGTAGTCAAGGTCCTTCAGTCTTCTTTTATTCTAGCTGTAAAGGACCTTTGTACACTTTCTATTTGTGCAATATCCTTTTGGTAGTGTGGGTACCATATTATATTACAATATTCAAGTGGACTAGTACATTACATTTTATAAAGCATAATCATGTGTTTGGCTTTTCTTGTTTTGAAGTGCCTGGAACAACATTCCCATTTTTGCTTTTGCATTTTGCCAATATTATTTTATTTGGATCATTGCATAACATATTATTTCTATTCAACATCACACCAAGGTCTTTAACTGCTTTTCTTATTTGTGATTGTCTCATTATTAGGACCTTTATATGCATATAGCATTCCTTCTTTATCACCATAGTTTATTGATTCAAATTTATCACAGGTAAATACCATCCTATTTATCTCTGCCCATTTATATATATTATTTAGGTCTGGTTTTGTAGCAAGTTCCTATCTTCATCATTTATAATTCAGTCTACTTATTCTTGTGATCAAAAGATTTGAGAAATTTCACTACTGAGTCCTTAACATTATTGTCTATGTCTGCAATCATAATCACAAACAGCAATGCAGCTAACATTGTACCTTTGTGGTACACCGGATATTACCTGTAAGCTTCATCCGATTTCTCATTTTTTAGCAATCACTATCTGTTTTCTGTTTTGCAAAAATTTTTTTATCCATCTTTATGTTTAAATATTGAAAAGTTTTATTATAATTTTTTTTTTTTTTTTAATATATTACAGGTCCACCTTGTCATCTTTTTTTGCAAAGTCTAGGTAAACCACATCTGTTTTCTTTTTTATTTGTCATATTTTTTATGTATGCTTTGTGGTGACTAACAGTTGGGTTTGTGTACTTCTTCCGGGTACAAAACCATGTTGTCCTGTATTAAACAAACTATTTTTCATTAAATGTTTCATTATATATTTTTTTCATTACCCTTTTGTAAACTTTCATAATATGAGATGTCAGACTCACAGGCCTATAATTACTTGCCTCTAGTCTTGAGCCACCTTTGAAAGTTGGACATTGTAATATATTGCTAATTTATGCTGTCATAAATCTTGCTTTGTATCTATACTTTGTCTTAATAATATTGCTAGCGATTCTTTGCGATTGAATGAACCACTTTCTTTATCAAAATGGCAGGAACACCATCAGGTCCTGCTGCTGATCCATTTTTAATTTCATTAATAGCCTGTACAATATCGGCTTCAGTAATATCTAGTCCGATAAATATTCACAGTTTTCATCTCTTATTTCTGTATCATTATCTTCATTATCAATTCTAGGTGTAAATTCACTTTATATCTTTCTGCTAATATGTTACAGGTTTTTTTTTCATTTGTTAATCGCCCTTCAATTCTTAGAGGGCCTATTTCAGGTTTTCTGATTTTATTAATCTTTTTGCATATGAGTAAAATATTTTTGGGACAGTTTGATATTTTGTAGGGTCTTTTCTTCAAGGTCTTGATTTTCTTTTCTTTTGATTGTATAATCTTTTGTTCTGCATTTTCTATCTTACTTTTTAGCTCAATCACTTTCCATGCATTCTTTTCTTTTGCAAGACCTTTTTTCCACTTTCTGATTTTCTGGAACAAGATCCTTCTGTCTCTTGGTATGTGTGACTGATGTTTACTTTTCTTCTTTGGTATATATTTTTCCACTCATTTCCTCTAAAATTTTATATAATATATCCGTATTTACCTGTATATTATCACTTACAAATATGTTTTCCCAGTCTTTGTTTAATTAATTTCTTCATTTATTTTTACCAATTTATATTTTTACTATAAAATTATATTTTCCATATCCTTCCCATTTTTTTCTCTTCTTTTATCCCTGTTTTTCATTAGTTTTGGAACGGACTGTTAATTCTAGACATTATGGTCTGAAATATCGTATTATATATTTATTATTTCTTTAATATAGTTCATCTCGTTCACAAATACTAGATCTAAAATATTATCCGTTCCTGTTGGTAGGTGATTTATTTGCTGAATGTTATGTTCTAGTAGCATATCTAATAGCTTTTCAAATTTCCTCTTATCTTCTGCGCTACTATTCTTCTTGTTTTTTATATGTATAAATACAACGTACAGTTTCTATTCGTTCTTTCCATTCTATGAAAGGAAAGTTAAAGTCTCCGGATAGAAGTATAGTCCAGTCTTTGTGATTTTTACATATATCATCCAATTTGTCAATTATTATATCAAACTCTTTAGTATTTGGGGTCTGTATATTACAATCATGTTTACTAATTTTTCAGATTCAAATTCTACTGCTATTAATTCACATTCTGTGTTACTGTATTTTCACAGATTTCGATTTTTCCTTGATTGGTCTCTTCCCATATATCGCGGTTCATCCTTGATTCCTATTTTTTCTATCTGATCTATAAGTTTGGAAACCCTTTATCTGATCATCATTACCAGTCTCTTTGAGTACCAGGTTTCACTTATATTCATTATATCTATTTTTTTTAAGCAACTTTTAGTTCTTCTAAGAACTCTGATTTTTTTTTTGAGTTACTTGAAACTTGACCCTGTTTTTTCATCACTATGATGGTTTGTTTTATCCCCATTATCTAATATGGGTAATAATAAGGATTTTCCATGTCTCTTTCCTGTTCTGATATGTTGTTTTTTATTTTTCATTTCCATAATTTTGGACATTAAAAATCCAACTTTTCCAAGATAGTTGATCTTCCATCTTCATAATTATTCATTTTGTGTATTAAATCTGCACCTATCTCCATATCTGCACCATCCATTTGCATCGTAGATACATTGCTTTGTTATATTGTATCAGGGGAGCTGAAGTTTCATATCTTGTTGCTGACATTTCATAACGTTTTGGCTTGCTTTTTTTCCTTCGTCACATTTCTTTTTTAATGTATTTTTTTTTTTTTTCTTCATGGCGACAGGCTGCATTATCATTTTTATTTTGAATTTGCAATCTTTTTCCTTATTTCAGATTTGCCATATTTATTGATTTTGCAATGCATTTCAATCAGTGGTCACAATTTTTTCCTGTCATGTACTTCCAGTTTTCCCATTCATTTGAGGGAAAGATAAGTTAAACACATTTTGACGACTTTTCAATTTATTTTTCCATTATAGACAAATATACTGATAAAAATATAGATCCAATCTGTTATTACATAAAGCATTTTAAGCGGCTAGTCAAAAAAATTTATTTTTTGTTTATTTATTCTACTTTTCTTCATTGAACTTAGTTTTGAAAGGTTAAAGGCTGCTTGAAATGTCATGCAATATGTACTGTTGTAACATCTTGATGTTCTATTGATCAAGGGGAAATTTAACATCTTTAGGAACCACTGATTCTAGAAATCTGACATTCACAACAAGATTTTTGTTCAAAACGACAGTGCATGTTCCAGTTACATTTTCATCTGAATCTGAATCTCTCTTTTTCAAAAAAGAGTTACACAATTATCCCATCATCATATTTCTTGATATAATTCAGGGTACATCTTTAGTTTTTTTTTTTTTTTTTTGATTTATCAAAACAAGTTTATTTCTTCATGTATGCTTTTGTATTGCCTCATATGTAGAGTCTATGAGATTCTCTGCATCCATACTCTTATCCTGTTCTTGCTTTCATTACTGTTTTCTCTCTCTTCAGTCTTATTTTCTTCAAATTTCATTTTCCTTTTCTTCATCATCCATTTCTAGTTTCATCTTCATCATCCTCAACTATCTGTACATTAAGTCTTGACTTAATAACATTGTCTATCCATATTAGACATGTTGAGCAAAATATTTTTGTGTCCTTTTCATTTTGTTTCTACTTTTGCATGTAGGGTGCTGGTTGGAACATGGCATGCACTGCTTTTCCTCATCAGGTTTTGTGGACTTACAATGCTATACCACACATTACATAGATTGCATGCTTTAGGCATTCTTTTTCCTATTCATCTAATCAATATATTAACCAAATTCACCTTATTCACTTTTTTGATGGAATGTCATTTTTCTGTAGATTTTCTTTATAAGTTTCTTGATGATTTGGACTTTTCTTGGTATTCCTTCAATTATTTTCAAGATGTTTTCTGCTGACTTGTTCCAGATTGAAGGGTCATATCCTTTTAAACTATGTCTGTGAATGAAAGACTTCTTTTTGATTGGGGAGATTGTTGATCTGTTTTGATATTTAACCCCTAATTTCCCTGATTGCCAATTCATCATATTGACAAATGAAATCTGACGTGGTTGCTTATCAACTCTCAACGTCTGCCGCTGTTGCTGTTGCTGCTGTTTAGACACTTCCATGATCTTAATTTTATAATATTTTCACTGAAAAACACTTTTTAGTCTACACTTTTATCCTGCTGATCTGATTTAATCTTATCACTGACAGTTCATCGATCACTTTTAGAAGATAATTCATTCGCTAGTCGTATGTTACTGGCGTGAAATCAGGTTGATTATTCAGATCAAGAACGAACAGTCTTTGT
The DNA here is from genome assembly GCF_040412425.1 of Macrobrachium rosenbergii. Taxonomy (NCBI): domain Eukaryota; kingdom Metazoa; phylum Arthropoda; class Malacostraca; order Decapoda; family Palaemonidae; genus Macrobrachium; species Macrobrachium rosenbergii. The sequence goes on from NW_027100728.1 coordinate 3,788,550, forward strand.
GGACCAAAAATGTGCATTCTGAATGAGAGAGAGAGATAATTTGAGAGAGAGAGATAGAGAGAGAGAGAGAGAGAGAACAGAGAGAGAGAGAGACCATCAGATAGAGAGAGAATGGAAGAGAGAGAGTGACAACAGATTTCGGATTTCATAGTCTGACAACAGAGAATTTCAATGGACTGACAACATGAGACTTTTGGTGTGACAGAGAAATTGATTGGACTGACAACATGAGACTTCAGTGGTGACAACATGAAACTTCTTGTGTGTGACAACATCAACTCAGTATTGTGACAACATGACACTTTGTGGTCTAACAATTTGTCAATGGAATTTTTTGGTGTGACAACATCAGTTTGATAGTCTGACAACATGACACTTTGTTAAATGACAACATGAAACTTTTTAGTGTGACAACATGGCCTTGATAGTCTGACAACATGACATGGTGTTCTGACAACATGGGCCTTGATAATGTGACATGGCTCTTTGTGGTCTGACAACATGAAATTTCTTAGTGTGACAACATGGGCCTTGATAGTGTGACAACATGACACTTTGTGTTCTGACAACACAAAATTTCTTGGAGTGACAACATGGGCCTTGTTAGTCTGACATGACAACATGACATGGTCTGACAACATGAAGCATTTGGTGGTCTGACAACATGGCCTTGATGGTCTGTGACAACATGACACTTTTGGTCTGACAACATGAAACTTCTTGGTGTGACAACATGGGCCTTGATAGTCTGACAACATGACACTTTGTGGTCTGACAACATGAAAATTCTTGGTGTGACAACATCGGCCTTGATAGTCTGACAACATGACACTTTGTGGTCTGACAACATGAAACTTCTTAGTGTGACAACATGGGCCTTGATAGTCTGACAACATGACACTTTGTGGTCTGATAACATGAAACTTCTTAGTGTGACAACATGGGCCTTGATAGTCTGACAACATGACACTTTGTGGTCTGACAACATGAAACTTCTTGGTGTGACAACATCGGCCTTGATAGTCTGACAACATGACACTTTGTGGTCTGACAACATGAAACTTCTTAGTGTGACAACATGGGCCTTGATAGTCTGACAACATGACACTTTGTGGTCTGACAACAGAAAACTTCTTGGTGTGACAACATGGGCCTTGATAGTCTGACAATATGACACACTTTTGGTCTGACAACATGAAACTTCTTGGTGTGACAACATGGGCCTTGATGGTGTGACAACATGACACTTTGTGGTCTGACAACATGAAACTTCTTAGTGTGACAACATGGGCCTTGATAGTCTGACAACATGACACTTTGTGGCCTGACAACATGAAACTTCTTGGTGTGACAACATGGGCCTTGATAGTGTGACAACATGACACTTTGTGGTCTGACAACATGAAACTTCTTAGTGTGACAACATGGGCTTTGATAGTGTGACATGACACTTTGTGGTCTGACAACATGGTCTGAAACTTCTTTGTGTGACAACATGAAAGTTTGATAGTGTGATAATGATAACATGACACTTGTGGTCTGGTCTGACAACATGAAACTTTGCCTTGATAACATGACACATGACACTTTGTGGTCTGACAACATGAAACTTCTTAGTGTGACAACATGGGCCTTGATAGTCTGACAACATGACACTTTGTGGTCTGACAACATGAAACTTCTTAGTGTGACAACATGGGCCTTGAGTGTCTGACAGCATGACACTTTGTGGTCTGACAACATGAAACTTGATAGTGTGACAACATGACTCTTTGTGGTCTGACAACATGAAACTTCTTAGTGTGACAACATGGGCCTTGATAATGTGACATGACACTTTGTGGTCTGACAACATGCAACTTCTTAGTGTGACAACATGGGCCTTGATAGTGTGACAACATGACACTTTGTGGTCTGACAACATGAAACTTCTTGGTGTGACAACATGGCCTTGATAGTGTGACAACATGACAATTTGTGGTCTGACAACATGAAATTCCTTAGTGTGACAACATGGGCCTTGATAGTCTGACGTGACATTTTGTCGTCTGATAACATGATACTTTGTGGTCTGACAACATGGGCCTTGATAGTGTGACATGAAACTTTGTGTTCTGATAACATTAAAATTCTTGGTGAGACAATATTGATATTAATATTGTGACAGCATGACACTTTGTGATCTGACAACATGAAAAATCTTAGTGTGACAACATGGGTCTTGATAGTGTGACAACATGACACTTTGTGTTCTGACAACATGAAATTTCTTAGTGTGACAACATGGGCCTTGATAGTGTGACATGACAATTTGTGGTCTGATAACATGAAACTTCTTGGTGTGACAACATGGGCCTTGTTAGTCAGACAACATGACACTTTATGGTCTGACATGAAACTTCTTGGTGTGACAACATGGGCCTTGATAATGTGACATGACACTTCATGGTCTGACAACATGAAACTTCTTGGTGTGACAACATTTGCGTGTACAGTGTGACAGCATGAAACTTCGGGGTCTGACAAGATGAAACTTCTTGGTGTGACAACATCAACCTTGATAGTGTGACAACATGACGCTCCATGATCTGACAACATGAAACTTATTGGTGTTACAACATTGCCTTGATAGTGTGACAACATGGCAATTCGAGGTTTGACAACATGAAAATATTTGGTGTATCAACATCATCCTTGAGTGTGTGACAACATGACAGTTCATGGTTTGACAACATCGGCCTAGAGCAATATCCACACACGAGATCCTCCTCTTTTGAATACTTTCCTCTTTATTGCTTTGGTTCCATTCACAGTAAGACTCATCTTCATGAACTTCAAGTCTTTCTCTCTCTCTCTCTCTCTCTCTCTCTCTCTCTCTCTCTCTCTCTCTCTCTCTCTCTCTCTCTCTCTCTCTCTCTCTCTGTGGAACCGAGTCAGGAATGTTGTCAGAGGTAATGGAGTGTCACCTCGGAGCTTCTGCCGAGATCTTGAGGCAATGTCGCGTCAAGTCAGTCGAGTGGATTATTCCATTACAAACCGATTTCCTCTTCCGTTTTCCTTATAAAACAGACACTTAATGGTTTGAAGAACCGTTTTAATATTGACCTTTAGTAGTTCTGTAATCACTTAGCTGCTTTAGCAGAGACAGGTCTCAGGCTACCAGAATGTCACCAATTCATGGGGTCCTCATTCAGAGAAGCTCACAAAATCAGAGTTGATGGATCAAGATCGGCGATTCGAGGCTGGGTTTGATCCGCAGAGGGCTGACTGCATTTTCAGGAGACTCATGCCATTCCAGCCGAGCCCTGTTTGGGGATCGAACGCTGGTCTGTTTAGTTATGAGCTGAACGTACTATTGATACCGGAGAGAGAGAGAGAGAGAGAGAGAGAGAGAGAGAGAGAGAGAGAGAGAGAGAGAGAGAGAGAGAGAGATTAGGCCTATGTGATAACCGTGATGGGAAGCTAAACATCACCGTTTAAATATCTTATGATCTCGGTTAGAGGTAGGAATTACTTTATCCATAGCTCAAGTATTTACTGAGAGAGAGAGAGAGAGAGAGAGAGAGAGAGAGAGAGAGAGAGAGAGAGAGAGAGAGAGAGAGATTGATTGTTTGATAACCATGATGGAATGCTAAAGGACATCGTTTAAATAATATCCTATAAATCTTTGATATAGGTAGGAATTACAATGCTTATAGCTCAATTATTTACAATAATGTCTGAAAAGGCAAATTCTATCATGTAATTCCTTGTTAAAGACTAAATCACTCAAGTATTCCTCCAAGTCATCCCTTGATCGCCTCATAAGAAAGACCCAAAGGCAGCGCTCGACTGAATCAGAACTTGTCCTCAGGACAAAGCAAAGCCAGTCAGGCAAGGCGAGAGACGCGGTTGTCGGTGAGAGACCACCTCCTCCCTCCTCCTCCTCCTCCTCCTCCTCCTCCTCCTCCTCAGCTGCTGTTATGTCTCGCATTCCTCTGCTGTTTATCACTCATTCTTTCTGCTGTGTCTCCTTCAGACCTACCAAGGAATCTAATATGGGAATAGCGACTGCTTTCATTATGGTGTTCTGGTGGCCTTTCCTGCAAATCCTGAATGTTGACAAGGAATCAGATTGGAATACTCGGAGGGTTATGGAACGTTTATGCTGGGCAGATGTTATCGCATGCTGACTAAGGAATGGAATGGAATGGAATATGAAATTTAGGCTTGAAGCCAAGCACTGGAATCCGAGGGATTATTCAGCGCTATGCTGACTAAGGTGAATTTGTTATTCAAGAAGGGACAGGTCGGAAATTAACACAGGTCAGGACCCAACCCCAAATTCTAATTGGTCATTACTCGTCTTTCTGTCCTTTTTTGTATAAATGAAGCCATTTATGTCATTCTGTTAAGTCCTCCAATTACTCTGTGCTAATACATCACCAGTCCTTCACTTTTCATGACCATTAACTCATTCTTCAGAATAATTACCCTATTCTATAAATGTAACGTTTTTCCAGGTATCAAACTTTCATACAAATGTATCTTCACAAGACTGCTAACATTCACTTTCGCTCGAAGAATTCTGTAACTGTCAGTTAAGACTGTTTTAAGTTTAGTTACTTTTCCATTAACATCACCTAGCACGATCACCCTTTTCTCGGCTTCCAGCTTCAGTCAGACGTAGAATCAGACTTAACCAGAAACATTGTTTCACTTTTATATATTTACTTACTTATTTTGGAAGTCACTCTCTATAAAACAAGACTTGATTTCAAGGAACTAAGGAAGATATTATTCCACTGAAGTCAACACGACCATAAAATCAGCGCCATCTTATCTGGCGTCGCAATTTCCATATCTGAGGGAATTCTTTCCCCTTGCTTTCCGCTGCAAACTTCGTTAGGAATTCGCTTCTTGCTTTGATGTTCCCAAAAATCAATACTTATTTTTTTTTTTACGAATAAAGATAAGCCTGACTGAAGGTTACCTCGTCTTCAGGGATGAGTTATAAAGATTTCCTATTTCGAGATTGGTTTTTCTTTTTTCTCTCTCTCTCTCTCTCTCTCTCTCTCTCTCTCTCTCTATCTCTCTCTCTCTATATATATATATATATATATATATATATATATATATATATATATATATATATATATATATATATATATATATATATATATATATATATATATATATATATATATATATATATATATATATATATATATATATATATATATATATATATATATATATATATATATATATATATATATATATTATATATATATACCTATATATATATATATATATATATATATATATATAATATATTACATAGATCAATATATATATATATGATATATATATATATATTATATAATTTTATAAATGCCTTTGCTCATTATTGAGCCCTCAAGGATCAAGTTTTTTTAATAAACAAAATTTACAGTGCTTCAAAATAAACAGAATTGAGAGAGTCAAAATAATGATGTGACAGTCAGTTGATTTTTAAGAGTTAAACGTATTTTTGATTACGGGAATTTTGAAGTTCGTTTTCCAACTCAAAATTTGATTAGTTTTCAAATAGACAGTGTAAAGAGAGAGAGAGAGAGAGAGAGAGAGAGAGAGAGAGAGAGAGAGAGAGAGAGAGAGAGAGAGAGAGAGAATCTTTTCCATTATTTGATGTAAAGGTTTAAAGGAAAAGTGAGTTAAACAGTTTTAATTGATTTTTTTTTTGAAGTTCATTTTCCAATTCAAAAGTCATTTGACCTTTAGCTTTCAAAAAACTTAGATCTGTCTTAACTTTTAGAGTTTGTAATTTAACTTGAGAATTTTAAAATTTTTTTTTTTTTTTTTTCGGTTTATATAATATTGTGGTGAACGAGGACACTTCTGAGAGTATTTTTATGCTACCTTGGGGTCTAATCAAAGATTTGTCATTAATCGCTTCTTCTGAAACTTGACTTTCGAAAGACCGCTACTCTACCTCCTGTTGAGAATGATTTAAAATCTTTTTATGATGAAAGCGACAATGTCTGTTCATTCATCTATATATATATATATATATATATATATATATATATATATATATATATATATATATATATATATATATATATATA
>NW_027100728.1:3799656-3809656 GCF_040412425.1 Macrobrachium rosenbergii
TTTTAGCAGATTTATTTATTCATTTACCAGAATTTTATTTACCAATTTCATTTATTTTCATTTTAGAAGCTCACAAAATTTATTTATTTATCAAGATTGATTTATTTGGGGTTTGATCCATGCAGATTTATGCATTTTATTTATTTTTTTTCATTTATTTCCATTTATTTATTTATTTTTGGGGATTTTTATTTTTTATTTTCATTTATTTATTTTTTATTTTTTTTATTTATTTATTTATTTATTTTATTTTATTTTTATTTATTTTTATTATTTATTTGATAACCGTTATGGAAAATTTAATTCATTTTTTTATTTTTATTTATGATTATTTATTTTTTAGGAATTATTTATTTATTTATTTTTTATTTTTATTTTTTTTATATTTATTTATTTATTTATTTATTTATTTTTTTTTTATTTATTTATTTTTTGATTTATTTTTTAATGCTATTTTTAGGACATCGTTTAAATTTCCTATTTCTTTGATTTAGGAATTACAATGCTTTATTTTCAGTTATTTACAATAATTTCTGAAAAGGCAAATTTATTCATGTAATTTATTTATTTGAAGATTAAATTCAAGTATTCCTCCAATTTCATCCCTTTATCGCCTCATTTTTTTAAGAAAGACCCAAAGGCATTTTTATTTCGACTGAATCATTTTTTGTTTCAGGATAAAGCCAGCAAAGCAGAGACGCGGTTTTTCATTTATTTTTATTTACGCGGTTTTTTTTACCTCCTCCTCCTCCTCCTCCTTTTTTATTTTCCTCCTCAGCTGCTTTTATATCTCAAATCTTTTATGGGATTTATTTTTGCTTTCATTATGGTGTTTAATGGCCTTTTGCAAATATTTGAATTTGACAGGGAATTTTTTGGAATTTATTTTAGGGTTATGGAACGTTTATGCTGGGCAGATGTTATCGCATGCTGATTTAAGGAATGGAATGGAATGGAATATGAAATTTTTTTTATTTTGAATTTTTTTATTGGAATTTATTTATTATTCAACGCTTTGCTGATTAAGGTGAATTTTTATTTTAAGGGACAGGTCGGAAATTAACACATTTCAGGACCCAACCCCAAATTCTAATTTATTCATTACTCGTTATTTTTTGTTTTTTTTTATAATTTTTATTTTTTTTTATTTTTTTCTGTTAAGTTTCCATTTTTTTATTGCTAATACATTTTAGTTTTCATTTTTCATGACCATTAACTCATTTTATTTATTTTTTATATTTTATTTATAAAATCACGATTTTAGGTATCAAACTTTTTATACAAATGTATTTTTACAAGACTTTTAACATTCACTTTTTTTCAAAGAATTTTAACTTTCAGTTATTTTTTTATTTTTTTTATAAATTTTTTACTTTTCCATTAACATTTAGCACGATATTTTTTATTTATTTCCATTTTCAGTCAGACGTAGAATCAGAATAACCAGAAACATTGTTTCATTTTTATATATTTACTTACTTATTTTAGAAGTCATTTCTCTAAAACAAGACTTGATTTCAGGGAACTAAAAGATTTATTCCACTGATTTTTCAACACGACCATAAAATCAGCGCCATTTACCTATTTATTTTCGATTATTTTCCATATTTATTTATTTCTTTCCCCCTTGCTTTAACTTTAAATTTTCGTTTTTATTTCGCTTCTTGCATTGATTATTCCCAAAAATCAATGATTTATTTTTTTTTATTTTTTACTGACATTTTATTTTTTTTAGATATTTCATAAAGATTTCCTATTTGAAGAGATTGGCAATAGGTTATTTTTATTCATCTTCTTCTCTTTAGGGCCAATCTGCAATTTATATTTATTTGATATAATATATTTATATATTTATATATATATAGTTATATATATATATATATATATATATATATATATTTATATATATTATATATATATATATATTATATATTTATATATATATATATATATATATATATATATATATATATATATATATATGTATATATATTTGGGTATAATGCCTTTGCTCATTATTGAGCCCTCAATTTGATTCTTTTTACAGTTTTTAATAAACAAATTGACAGGATCAAAATAATGATGTGACAGTCAGATTAGATAGAGAGAGATGGAGAATTTAATCGCTCCGGTTCCATTGATTAGGGAATTTCTCTTTTTCCTTTCAAAATATGATTAGTTTTCCAACTTTCAATGATGATTAGTTTTCAAATAGAGACAAGTGATAGCCAGAAAGAGAGAGAGAGAGAGAGAGAGAGAGAGAGTTAGAAAGAGAGAGAGAGATTGACAGAATTTTGAAGTTCGTTTTGAACATACGCCTATATTATATTTTAAAGACAGTGTAAAAGTTTGTCTTAGATTCAGGCGATGGGGACAAGTAGTGTTGTTATATATTTATATGATTGAAAATTTGATGTAATTTTAGGTTTATAGGAGGTTTAAAATGAGTTTGTCTTAGTTCATTTTTCTATTTTGTTTTTTTTGCGTTCGTTAAATAATATTGTGGTGAAGTGAGGACACTTCTGAGATATATATTATATATGGGGTCTAATCAAATATATTTGTCATTAATATATATTCTGAAACTTGACTTTAAGATGCTACTCTAATCCTGTTGAGAATGATTTAAAATCTTTTTATGATAATATATACAATGTCTGTTCATTCATCTAAGATATATATATATATATATATATGTATATATACTATATATATATATATATATATATATATATATATATATATATATATATATATATATATATGAAAAAGGAAAAGTTCATAAGAATCAAACAAAAGCGAGAATGGTAAACCTTCATCTTATATATAGGTCATATCTCCAACTCTCGACGAACAATAATTATTCGCCTTATATTGCAGTACGCAGGAGAACAATTTATAGAAGGCGCCTTGCAGTGACAGGCAATTAAGGGGTCTGGAGGTCGTTAGGTCCCCTCTGACTCCCGGGGTGGGGAGGGGGTTGGAGAAGGAGGGGTATCCTTCTATGAGACAGGATCCCTTAAAGGATCTGTGGTTGATTTTATCCTGTTTCCTCTACTCGTTGTTGTGACGGATTCCTGTTGTTTGTCAGTTTAATTGAATCGGCTTCGATTGTCTGCCCTTTGAAAAGACACACTATATATGTCCCACACACAGCTGCTCAAAGACTTTTCCTGTGTGGTGCATTTGGCAATGCATTCCAATGAGGCCTGAGAGCCAACTGAATAAGAAAGAATAAAAGTTTTGAGGTTATTCGTTGATGTTCATTCAAAGGTCCTCGCGAGTCTTCAAAAGAAAAAGCTTAAATTGATGAAGAAAATCCATCAGCAAAAGATCTTTCTCAGAAAAAGTGGATGAAATGGCCTTTAGATCACGTGACGGTTGTGAGTATTTCTCCTGTGAATATTTTAATTACTCTGATTGAATGATATATACCTGCTTTGTCATTAGCGTTCCCAAAGTTAATTACTCTTATCAGACGGAATGGCATTCATAATCGCAGTAATGATATGCAAGCATTATGTCATGGCCGTTTTTTACCTGGGACGTTGAGTTGTGGGTGCTCTGAAGAGAAAGCCTCATTCTGGGGGGTGGCAAAAATTTGGCTAGGTATAAAGGCACTTGTATAATGTGCCTTTACTTTAATTAAAATATTACATAATAATATAAAAGTGGTTGAATAATCACCCAACAGCAGTATAAATGTATAAAACATTATGAAGCATTTTTACTCATTTTATTTCCAAATTCCTTAATATTTTAGACACGATCGATTTGACATAAATATTTCCTTTGGATTACACAAGTCCTTTGAGGTGATTCCAGCAGGTAACATATGCCAATTTTAGGTATTATTACAAATATATAAATATGATTTGCTGCATGTATACACTTCCATACAGTGTGATAATGGATTGTAAGTACAAGAGTTTTGATCAGTATACATCTGTATATAAACAGCACAAAACATTTAGCAAATAGGCTGCAAGGATCTGGAAACTTATGAACATTTCCAGTCATCAAGGTATGTACGTATGTATGTATACATATTCATACAAATACAGCAATAAGTTTCAGAATTTGTTGAATGAAACCTATGTACGAATATCTAATTATAAGGAAGTTTTGGTATATAAACGTCACTAAAGCTTATACCTTCAATCTCAGGTCTGTCAATCAGTGGTTTTCAAACATAGCTTCTAGGAAGGCCGATTGATTCATTTGTAATGAGTAACTGGCAGCGCAAGTTTATGGTCGATCACGACAAAGACAGACTCCAGTTACAGGGTGTCATCTTAAAAGAAAAGGTTCATGAACATTATACATAAATACACAATTATTACATAATCATATAATCGCTGATATAATCCAGCTGATTACTAATTATTTTGCACAAGAAACAAACAAGACAATTGACTGAATTTGCCTCTGCATTTCTTCTGAAATATGGAAATGACTGGTTTTAATTTCTCTCTCTCTCTCTTCTTCTCTCTCTCTCTCTCTCTCTCTCTCTCTCTCTCTCTCCTCAAAGTAAATGAAGCCTTCAATATGTCCACTCAACCTCCAAAGTCTCCTCTCCTCAAGGGGAAGAAGAACATTCCTCAGACGTGGAAGGAAGAGGGAGGAGGATTTCCTTCCCTTGTGGTCTGGGCGTCTGTAGGGCGTAGGATGGATCCTTTCTCAAATAAGGGACATTAATTGTCATCCTTCGCATTTTAGTTGTCTTGGAAAGTGTTCAAAATAGGTTGTCTGGTTGACCTGGATTAGGCCTAGTCGATGCTGCTTTAATTCCGGTTTTTACGAATGATTCTCTCTTCTCTTCTTCTCTTCTTCTTCTCTCTTTCTTCTTCTTCTTCTCTCTCTGATTACGAATGACAGAAAAAAATTGAATGAAATTACTGCTGGAAAATGTGTTTTTGATATTATGTAATTTTTCGTAATGCAATGGAATGAGAGGAGAGAGAGAGAGAGAGAGAGAGAGAGAGAGAGAGAGAGAGAGAGAGAGAGAGGGAGAGAGAGAGAGAGAGAGAGATTTTGTAGGCAAACATACGAACTAATTTTTTTATTGTCGTTAATTCGTAAACCATCAATAATTTGCAATGGAACTTATTGGTATGACAGCATCATTTTCATAGTCTGACAACATGAGAATTCATGGACTGGCAACATGAGACTTCATAAAGTGACAACATGAAACTTCACGAGCGTACATGATACTTTTTGATGTGACTACACGAGTTTACACTGTGACAGCATGAAACCTCATGGACTGACGACACTGCACTTTTTTGGTGTGACAACATGGGTTTATATCCTGTGACAACATGACACCTCATGGGCTGACAGCATGATGCTTTTTGGTGTGACAACATTGACCTTCACAGTGCTACAGCATGAAACTACTAGGTGTGACAACATCGGCCTGCATACTCTGACAACATGACAATTTAACTTCTTGGTGTGACAACAAGGGCCTTGATAGTCTGACAACATGACACTTTGCTACCTTGCCACCTGACAACAGAAAAACTTCTGGTGTGACAACATCACCTCAGTATTGTGACAACATGACACTTTGTGGTCTGACATGAAATTTCATGGTGTGACAACATGGGCCATGATAGTCTGACAATATGACACTTTGTTAAATGACAACATGAAACTTCTTAGTGTGACAACATTGGCCATGATAGTCTGGCAACGTGACACTGTGTTCTGACAACATGGGCCTTGATAATGTGACAACATGACTCTTTGTGGTCTGACAACATGAAATTTCTTAGTGTGACAACATGGGCCTTGATAGTGTGACATGACACTTTGTGTTCTGACAACAGAAAATTTCTTGGAGTGACAACATGGGCCTTGTTAGTCTGACATGACACTTTGTGGTCTGACAACATGAAAATTTTTAGTATGACAGCATGGGCCTTGGTGGTCTGACAATATGGCACTTTGTGGTCTGACAACATGACACTTTGTGCTCTGACTACATGCAACTTCTTAGTGTGACAACACCGGCCTTGATAGTCTGACAACATGAAAATTATTGGTGTGACAACATCACCCTCAGTATTGTGACAACATGATACTTTGTGGTCTGACTACATGCAACTTCTTAGTGTGACAACATAGGCCTTGATGTTTTAACAACCTGACACTTTGGGTTATGACAACATGAAACTTCTTTGTGTGACAACATGGGCCTTGATAGTGTGACATGACACTTTGTGGTCTGACAACATGAAACTTCTTAGTGGGACATCGGCCTTGATAGAGTGACAACATGACACTTTGTGGTCTGACAACATGAAAATTCTTAGTGTGACAACATTGGCCATGATAGTCTGACAGCATGACACTTTGTGGTCTGACAACATGAAAATTCTTAGTGTGACAACTTGGGCTTTGGTAGTCTTACAACATGACACTTTGGGTTATGGTAACATGAAACTTCTTGGTGTGACAACATGACACTTTGTGGTCTGACATGAAACCTCTTAGTGTGACAATATAAATTTTGATAGTGTGACAACATTATAATTTGTGGTCTGAAAACATGAAAATTTTAGTGTGACAACATCGAACTTGATAGTGTGGACAACATGACACTTTGTGGGTTCATAGCATGAAACTCATAGTGTGACAACATGAGCCTGATAGTGCGATAAGGATACTTTGTGGTCTGACAATATGACACTTTGGGTTATGACAACATGGCACTTTGTGGTCTGACAACATAGTCTCTGTAGTGTGACAACATGGGCCTTGATAGTCTGACAACATGACACTTTGTGGCCTGACAACCTGAAACTTCTTGGTGTGACAACATGGGCGTTGATAGTGTGACAACATGACTCTTCGTGGTCTGACAACATGAAACTTCTTAGTGTGACAACACTGGCCTTGATAGTGTGACATGACACTTTTTGGTCTGACAACTTGAAACTTCATAGTGTGACAACATGGGCCTTGATAATGTGATAACATGACTCTTTGTGGTCTGACAACGTGAAACTTAGTGTGACAACATGGGCCTCATAATGTGAAAAAGTAAGATACTTATTTTACTAGACCACTGAGTTGATTAACAGCTCTCCTAGGGCTGGCCCGGAAGGATTAGACTATTTTTACGTGGCTAAGAACCAATTGGTTACTTAGCAACGGGACCATAGCTATTGTGGAAACATGAACTTATGGTCTGACAACATGAAATTTGTCGTGACAACATGGGCCTTGATAATGTACATGACACTCTTTGTGGTCTGACAACATGCAACTTCTTAGTGTGACAACATGGGCTTTGATACTGTGACAACATGACAATATAAACAACACCACAACCCTCCTGCGATCTAACAACAGGAAACTTCCTGGTGTGACAACATGGGCTCATAGTGTGATAACAAGACACTTTGTGGTCTGACATGAAACTTCATGGTGGACAACATGGCCTTGTGATAGTGACAACATGACACTTGTGGTTGACAACATAACTCCTTAGTGTGACAGCATGGGTCTTGATAGTCTGACATGACATTTTGTCGTCTGATAACATGATACTTTGTGGTCTGACAACATGGGCCTTGATAGTGTGGGACAATATGGCCTTGATAGTGTGACATGAAACTTTGTGTTATGACAACATAAAAATTCTTGTGTGACAATATTGATTCATTATTGTGACATGACACTTTTTGATCTGACAACATGAAAATCTTGTAGTGTGACAACATGTCCTTGATAGTGTGACAAATACGACAGTTTATAGTCCGACAACATGAAACTTCTTGGTGTGGCAACATGGGCAATACTTGATAGTGTGACATGGACAATTTGTGGTCTGGTCAACATGAAAATCTTAGTTCGACAACATGGCATCTTGATAGTGTGACATGACACTTTATGGTCTGACATGAAACTTCTTCTTGTGTGACAACATGGGCTCTTAGTAATGTGACATGACACTCAAGGTCTGTCAACATGAAACTTGGTGTGACAACATTTGCGTGTACAGTGTGACAGCATGAAACTGGGTCTGGATAAGATGAAACTTTGATGTGACAACATCAACCTTGATATGTGACAGCATGACGCTCCATGATCTGACAACATGAAACTTACTGGTGTTACAACATTGCCTTGATAGTGTGACAACATGGCAAATCGAGGTTTGACAACATGAAAATATTTGGTGTATCAACATCATCCTAGAGTGTGTGACAACATGACAGTTCATAGTTAGACAACATCGGCCTAGAGCAATATCCATTTTAATAATGATCCTCTTTCTTTGAATACTTTCCTCTTTATTGCTTTGGTTCCATTCACAGTATCATCTTCATGAACTTCGTCTTCCACTTTCCCTTCTTCTTCTTCTTCTTCTTCTCTCTCTCTCTTCTCTCGGTGGAACCGAGTCAGGAATGTTGTTAGAGGTAATGGAGTGTCACCGGAGCTTCTGTCGAGATCTTGAGGCAATTGTGTCAAGTCAGTCGAGGGATTATTCCATTACAAAACTGATTTCCTCTTCCGTTTTCCTTATAAACAGACACTTGATATAGTTTGAAGAACCGTTTTAATATTGACCTTTGCTAGTTCGGTAATCACTTAGCTGCTTTGGCAGACAGGTCTCAGGCTACCAGAATGTCACCAATGCATGGGTCCATCAGAGAAGTCACAAACCAGAGTCGGTGGATCAAGATTGGCGATTCGAGGCTGGGTTTGATCCGCAGAGGGCTGACTGCGTTTTCAGGAGACTCACGCCATTCCAGCCGAGCCCTGTTTTAGTTATGAGCTGAACGTGCTATTGATACCGGAGAGAGAGAGAGAGAGAGAGAGAGAGAGAGAGAGAGAGAGAGAGAGAGAGAGAGAGAGAGAGAGAGATTAGGCCTATGTGATAACCGTGATGGGAAGCTAACATCACCGTTTAAATATCTTATGATCTCGGTTAGAGGTAGGAATTACTTATCCATAGCTCAAGTATTTACTGCTGAGAGAGAGAGAGAGAGAGAGAGAGAGAGAGAGAGAGAGAGAGAGAGAGAGAGAGAGATTGTTTGATAAACTATGATGGAATGCTAAAGACACTGTTTAAATAATATCCTATAAGTCTTGATATAGGTAGGAATTACAATGCTTATAGCTCAATCTATTTACAATAATGATGATGTCTGAAAAAGGCAAATTTATCATGTAGTTCCTTGTTAAAGACTAAATCTTCTCTGCCATTCCTCCAAGTCATCCCTTGATCGCTCCCATAAGAAAGACCCAAAGGCAGCAATCGACTGAATCAGAACTTGTCCTCAGGACAAAGCCAGTCAGGCAAGGCCAGACGCATGTTGGTGAGAGACCTCCTCCTCCTCCCCTCCTCCTCCCTCCTCCTCCTCCTCAGCTGCTGTTATATCTCGCATTCTCTGGGCTGTCTCCTTCAGACCTACCAAGGAATCTAATATGGGGAAGGACTGCTTTCATTATGGTGTTCTGGTATCTTCCTGCAAATCCTGAATGTTGACAAGGAATCGATTGGAATACTCGAGGATTATGGAACGTTTATGCTGGGCAGATGCTATCGCATGCTGACTAAGGAATGGAATGGAATGGAATTACGAAATTTAGGCTTGAAGTCATGCACTGAATCCGAGGGATTATTCAGCAATTATGCTGACTACTATGAAGTATTTGTTATTCAAGAAGGGACAGGTCGAAAATTGGCCAGGTCAGGTTCCAACAATTAAATTCTAATTGGTCATTATCATCTTTCTGTCCGTTTTTGTATAACGCTTAGTTTATGTCATTCGATAAGTCCTGCACCATTCTTGTGCTAATTAAGCATCACCAGTCCTTCACTTCATGACCATTATCTCATTCTCTTCAGAACAATTACCTTATTCTGTAAAATGTCAGGCTTTTCCAGGTATCAAACTTTTATATAAATATATTTCCACTTTCGCTTGAGGAATTCTGTAACTGTCAGTTAAGGATTTTTCAAATGTTAATTACTTTT
>NW_027100728.1:3812156-3819656 GCF_040412425.1 Macrobrachium rosenbergii
TGCTCTGAAGAGAAAGCCTCATTCTGGGGTGGCAAAATTTACTAGGTATAGCGCACTTGCATAATGTGCTTTACTTAATTAAAATATTACATAATAATATAAAAGTGGTTGAATAATCACCCAACAGCAGTATAAATGTATAAAACATTATGAAGCATTTTTACTCATTTTATTTCCAAATTCCTTAATATTTTAGACACGATCGATTTGACATAAATATTTCCTTTGACGTTTAATAAGTCCTTTTGAGGTGATTCCCAGTAGGTAATATTATGCCACTTTAGGTATTGTTACAATATATAAATATGATTTGGTTGTATGTGCATACACCCATACACAGTGATGATAATGGATTGTTGTAAGTACAAGAGTTTTGATCAGTATACATCTGTATATAAACAGCACAAAACATTTAGCAAAATAGGTTGTATGATCTTGAAACTTATGAACATCTCAGTCATCAAGGTATGTACGTACAAAGGTATGAAGATATTCATACAAATGTTACAGCAATGTCAGAACTTGTTGAATGAAACCTATACGAATATCTACTATATGGTTTTATATATAAACTAAAAGCATATACCTTCAATCTCAGGTCTGTCAATCAGTGGTTTTCAAACATAGCTTCTTAGGAAGGCCGACTGATTCATTTGTACGAGTAACTGGCAGCGCAAAGTTTATGGTCGACTACGACAAAGACAGACTCCAGTTACAGGGTGTCATCTTAAAAGAAAATAATTCATATCATTGTACATAAATACACAATTATTAAGAATAATCATATAATCGCTGATATAAATCCAGTTGGGATTACTAATTATTTACACAAGAACAAAACAAGACAATTGACTGAATTTTTTGCTCTGCATTTCTTCTGGACTCTCTCTCTCTCTCTCTCTCTCTCTCTCAAAGTAAATGAAGCCTTCAATATGTCCACTAATTCCCTCCGAAGTCTCCTCCTCTCAAGGGGAAGAAGAACATTCCTCAGACGGGAAGGAGGAGGAGGAGGATTTCCTCCCTCAGGGTCTGGGCGTCTGTGGCGTAGGATGGATCCTTTCTCAAAATAAGGACATTAATTGTCATCCTTCGCATTTTAGTTGTCTTGGAAAGTAAGTTCAAAATAGGTTGTCTGGTTGACCTGGATTAGGCCTAGTCGATGTTGCTTTTAATTCCAGCTTTTACGAATGATTTCTCTCTCTCTCTCTCTCTCTCTCTCTCTCTCTCTCTCTCTCTCTCTCTCTCTCTCTCTCTGAGACTTCTCTTGATTAAATTAACGCTGGAAAATGTGTTTTTGATATTATGTAATTTTTTATGTCTGAATTGGGGAATGTGTAACCTTTGATTTAGGAAGATGAGAAGAGAGAAGTAATGCAATGGAATGAGAGAGAGACAGAAGAGAGAGAGAGAGAGGAGAGAGAGAGAGAGTTTAACCAGACCAGATTTTGTAACAGACATAGAGAACTAATATGCCTTATTGTCGTTTAACCAGAACTTATTTTCAATAATTTGCAATTTTACTTATTGAAGGATTATCATTTTCATAGTTGACAACAACCAAATTATTACTGACAACATGAGACTTCATTGGTGACAACATGAACTCGAACATGATATTGAGACCGAGAAATAAACTTGACAACATGAAACCTCATGGAATGAAACACAATTCTTTTTGGTTTATCCTGAGACAACATGACATGAACTAATGATTTTTGTGACAACATTGACCTTTTAGTCTGATAAACATGACATCGACTTTGCACTCCAAGCAGAGTGGAACAACATGACACTTCATGGTTGACAACATACGGTTGGTGTGACAACATTGACCTTTTAGTGTGACAACATGACACTTTGCACCTGTAAACAACAAAACTTTTGGTGTGACATGGACCCTCAGTATTGTGACAACATGACACTTGTGGTCTGACATGAAATTTCATGGTGTGACAACGGCCTTGATAGTCTGACAATATGACACTTTGTTACATGACAACATGAAACTTCTTAGTGTGACAACATTGGCCATGATAGTCTGGCAACGTGACACTGGGTTCTGACAACATGGGCCTTGACAGTGTGACAACATGACTCTTTGTGGTCTGACAACATGAAATTTCTTAGTGTGACAACATGGGCCTTGATAGTGTGACAACATGACAATTTGTGGTCTGACAACAAAAATTTCTTTGACAACAACAAACTTGTAGTCTGACAACATGACTCTTTGTGGTCTGACAACATGAAAATTTTTAGTGTGACAACATGGGCCTTGATAGTCTGACAACATGACACTTTGTGGTCTGACAACATGAACTTCTTGTGTGACAACATGGGCCTTGATAGTCTGACAACATGACACTTTGTGGTCTGACAACATGAAAATTTCACCCTTGATATTGTGACAACATGACACTTTGTGGTCTGACTTGTTAGTGTGACAACATGGGCCTTGATGTGACAACCTGACACTTTGGGTTATGACAACATGAAACTTCTTTGTGTGACAACATGGGCCTTGATAGTGTGACAACATGACACTTTGTGGTCTGACAACATGAAACTTCTTAGTGTGACAACATCGGCCTTGATAGTCTGACAACATGACACTTTGTGGTCTGACAACATGAAAATTCTTGGTGTGACAACATCACCCTCAGTATTGTGACAACATGACACTTTGTGGTCTGACAACATGAAACTTCTTAGTGTGACAACATGGGCTTTGATAGTCTGACAACATGACACTTTGTGGTCTGACAACATGAAACTTCTTAGTGTGACAACATGGGCCTTGATAGTCTGACAACATGACACTTTGTGGTCTGACAACATGAAACTTCTTGGTGTGACAACATGGGCCTTGATAGTGTGACAACATGACACTTTGTGGTCTGACATGAACTTCTTAGTGTGACAACATGGGCTTTGATAGTGTGACAACATTACACTTTGTGGTCTGATAACATGAAAATTTTAGTGTGACAACATGGGCCTTGATAGTGTGACAACATGACACTTTGTGGTCTGACAACATGAAACATCTTGATAGTGTGAACAACATGACACTTGATAGTCTGACAACATGACACTTTGTGGTCTGACAACATGAAACTTCTTGGTGACAACATGAAATAGTGTGACAACATGACACTTTGTGGTCTGACAACATGAAACTTTGTGTGTGACAACATGAAACTTTGATAGTGTGACAACATGACACTTCGTGGTCTGACAACAACTGACAACATGAAACTTTGACAACATGGCCTTGATAGTGTGATAACATGACTTTGTGGTCTGACAACATGAAACTTCTTAGTGTGACAACATGGGCCTTGATAGTGTGACAACATGACACTTTGGTCTGACAACATGAAACTTCTTAGTGTGACAACATGGGCCTTGATAGTGTGACAACATGAAACTTTTGTGGTCTGACAACATGAAAAACTTAGTGTGACAACATGGGCCTTGATAATGTGAAACATGACACTTTATGGTCTGACAACATGAAACTTCTTGTCGTGACAACATGGGCTTGATAATGTGACATGACTTTGTGGTCTGACAACTGACAACATGAAACTTCTTAGTGTGACAACATGGGCCTTGATAATCTGACAACATGACACTTTGTGGTCTGACAACAGGAAACTTCTTGGTGTGACAACATGGGCCTTGATAGTGTGACAGCATGACACTTTGTGGTCTGACAACATGAAAACTTCTTGGTGTGACAACATGGGCCTTGATAGTGTGACAACATGACAATTTGTGGTGACAACATGCAACTTTTGACAACATGGTGTGACAACATGGGCCTTGATAGTGTGACAACATGACACTTTGTGGTCTGACAACATGAAACTTTTGGTGTGACAACATGGGCCTTGATAGTGTGACATGACACTTTGTGGTCTGACAACATGAAACTTCTTGGTGTGACAACATGGGATCTTGATAGTGTGACAACATGACACACTTTGTGTTCTGACAACATGAAAAAATCTTGGTGTGACAACATGGGTCTTGATAGTGTGACAACATGACACTTTTTATGTTCTGACAACATGAAACTTCTTGGTGTGGACAACATGGGCCTTGATAGTGTGACATGACAATTTGTGGTCTGACAACATGAAAAATCTTGATGTGACAACATGGGCCTTGATAGTCAGAACATGACAATTTATGGTCTGACATGAAACTTCTTGGTGTGACAACATGGGCCTTGATAATGTGACATGACACTTCATGGTCTGACAACATGAAACTTCTTGGTGTGACAACATTTGCGTGTACAGTGTGACAGCATGAAACTTCTGGGTCTGACAAGATGAAACTTCTTTGTGTGGTAACATCAACCTTGATAGTGTGACATGACGCTCCATGATCTGACAACATGAAACTTATTGTTGTTACAACATTGCCTTGATAGTGTGACAACATGGCAATTCGAGGTTTGACAGCATGAAAATATTTGGTGTATCAACATAATCCTTGAGTGTGTGACAACATGACAGTTCATGGTTTGACAACATCGGCCTAGAACAATATCCACACACGAGATCCTCCTCTTTTGAATACTTTCCTCTTTATTGCTTTGGTTCCATTCACAGTAAGACTCATCTTCATGAACTTCAAGTCTTCAACTCTCTCTCTCTCTCTCTCTCTCTCTCTCTCTCTCTCTCTCTCTCTCTCTCTCTCTCTCTGTGGAACCGAGTCAGGAATGTTGTCAGAGGTAATGGAGTGTCACCTCGGAGCTTCTGCTGAGATCTTGAGGCAATGTCGCGTCAAGTCAGTCGAGTGGATTATTCCATTACAAACCGATTTCCTCTTCCGTTTTCCTTATAAAACAGACACTTAATGGTTTGAAGAACCGTTTTAATATTGACCTTTAGTAGTTCGGTAATCACTTAGCTGCTTTAGCAGAGACAGGTCTCAGGCTACCAGAATGTCACCAATTCATGGGGTCCTCATTCAGAGAAGCTCACAAAATCAGAGTTGATGGATCAAGATCGGCGATTCGAGGCTGGGTTTGATCCGCAGAGGACTGACTGCATTTTCAGGAGACTCATGCCATTCCAGCCGAGCCCTGTTTGGGGATCGAACGCTGGTCTGTTTAGTTATGAGCTGAACGTACTATTGATACCGGAGAGAGAGAGAGAGAGAGAGAGAGAGAGAGAGAGAGAGAGAGAGAGAGAGAGATTAGGCCTATGTGATAACCGTGATGGGAAGCTAAACATCACCGTTTAAATATCTTATGATCTCGGTTAGAGGTAGGAATTACTTTATCCATAGCTCAAGTATTTACTGAGAGAGAGAGAGAGAGAGAGAGAGAGAGAGAGAGAGAGAGAGAGAGAGAGAGAGAGAGAGAGAGAGAGATTGTTTGATAACCATGATGGAATGCTAAAGGACATCGTTTAAATAATATCCTATAAATCTTTGATATAGGTAGGAATTACAATGCTTATAGCTCAATTATTTACAATAATGATGTCTGAAAAGGCAAATTCTATCATGTAATTCCTTGTTAAAGACTAAATCACTCAAGTATTCCTCCAAGTCATCCCTTGATCGCCTCATAAGAAAGACCCAAAGGCAGCGCTCGACTGAATCAGAACTTGTCCTCAGGACAAAGCAAAGCCAGTCAGGCAAGGCGAGAGACGCGGTTGTTGGTGAGAGACCTCCTCCTCCTCCTCCTCCTCCTCCTCCTCCTCCTCCTCCTCCTCCTCAGCTGCTGTTATATCTCGCATTCCTCTGCTGTTTATCTCTCATTCTTTCTGCTGTGTCTCCTTCAGACCTACCAAGGAATCTAATATGGGAATAGCGATTGCTTTCATTATGGTGTTCTGGTGGCCTTTCCTGCAAATCCTGAATGTTGACAAGGAATCAGATTGGAATACTCGGAGGGTTATGGAACGTTTATGCTGGGCAGATGTTATCGCATGCTGACTAAGGAATGGAATGGAATATGAAATTTAGGCTTGAAGCCAAGCACTGGAATCCGAGGGATTATTCAGCACTATGCTGACTAAGGTGAATTTGTTATTCAAGAAGGGACAGGTCGGAAATTAACACAGGTCAGGACCCAACCCCAAATTCTAATTGGTCATTACTCGTCTTTCTGTCCTTTTTTGTATAAATAAAGCCATTTATGTCATTCTGTTAAGTCCTCCAATTACTCTGTGCTAATACATCACCAGTCCTTCACTTTTCATGACCATTAACTCATTCTTCAGAATAATTACCCTATTCTATAAATGTCACGCTTTTCCAGGTATCAAACTTTCATACAAATGTATCTTCATAAGACTGCTAACATTCACTTTCGCTCGAAGAACTTCTGTAACTGTCAGTTAAGACTGTTTTAAGTTTAGTTACTTTTCCATTAACATCACCTAGCACGATCACCCTTTTCTCGGCTTCCAGCTTCAGTCAGACGTAGAATCAGACTTAACCAGAAACATTGTTTCACTTTTATATATTTACTTACTTATTTTGGAAGTCACTCTCTATAAAACAAGACTTGATTTCAAGGAACTAAGGAAGATATTATTCCACTGAAGTCAACACGACCATAAAATCAGCGCCATCTTATCTGGCGTCGCAATTTCCATATCTGAGGGAATTCTTTCCCCTTGCTTTCCGCTGCAAACTTCGTTAGGAATTCGCTTCTTGCTTTGATGTTCCCAAAAGTCAATACTTATTTTTTTACGAATGAAGATAAGCCTGACTGACGGTTACCTCGTCTTCAGGGATGAGTTATAAAGATTTCCTATTTCGAGATTGGAGTTTTTCTGCCTAACACTCTCTCACTTTTCTCTCTTCTCTTTCTCTCTTCTCTCTTTTATATATATCTCTCTATATCTCTATCTCTCTCTATATATATATATATATATATATATATATATATATATATATATATATATATATATATATATATATATATATATTTTATATATATTATATATATATATATATATATATATATATATTATATTTATATATATTTATTATATATATATATATTTATATATATATTTATATATTATATTTTTTTTTTTTTTAATTAAACAAATTTTTTATAATATATTATTTATTTATATTTTTATATATATGATTATATTTATTTGTAATATTTAAATATATTTTTTATATTTATCATTTATTAATATATTTTTATTTATTTATTTACATTTTTTTTTCCACTCTCCAATTGAAATTTAAAGGATTTTTTAACAAATTTAAGGTTTTAATTCAAAAATTATGATGTATTTATAGTCAGTTTAGTTAAACGTTCCTTTGATTACGGAATTTTGAAGTTCGTTTTCCAACTCAAAATTTCATTATTTTTAAAATAGACAGTTAAAGAGAGATTTATCAGAGAGATTTTTTTAAGAAAGAGAGAGAGAGAGAGAAAGAGAATGATTTAGAGAGAGAGATTTAAAAGAGTTAAACGTTCCATTGATTACGGAATTTTGAAGTTCATTT
>NW_027100728.1:3834656-3872156 GCF_040412425.1 Macrobrachium rosenbergii
TTTTGAATAATATTCTGAATAATATTTCCTTATTGTTGTACGAAGGAAATAATTTTTTTTTCATATTTAGTAATTTTTTTTACGAAATAGAAATTTTCGTTCACTTGGTGATAGAGACAATTCTGTTTAAATAATTCTATCATAATAATTTTTTTGTTAAACACTTGGCGCAGCATTTTGCAGTGGAACCCAAACAATTGTATACATAAATACTAATATCAGACTTTTTCAGATTGTGAGAGAGTCCTATGAAGGAATGAGTTAGGAAAAATTTGAATTTTTTTGTATAGAGGGATACAGTCAACTCAGCAAACATGCAATTGAAGTAAGTACCTGATTCTCAAATTTATTTTTTTTCAATTTTTCATTCTTGGAATCATTGAATATTTTATGAATTAATATGAATAACACTTTGGACGAAGTTATCGCCCGACTGCAACAGACAAGAAGCGAAGACCAGACTCCATATAACCTAAGACCTGTACCTGAACGACTTTCTAGACCAATTGATCCTAGTAATACTAGACCCAGACGTTCTCGTAGTCAAGGTCCCCACTTAGTTTACCGAGTGCGCCTAACCCTTCAGTTGTAACCACTAACCCAATAACTTCCATTGTACCTAGAAATCCCAACATGGCGCAAGCCGCCGTAATAACCCAAGCCACTAGATTTTGTGGAACGGTAGACCCAAGTAATGTAGATAAAAGTAGATTAGAAGAATATGGTGTAAATCGATGGATAGCAGACACAGAAAGCAGAATTTCAGCTGCTGGTATCACAGATGAGAGAAAGAAAATAGATGAAGCACTCTTGTATGTTAGTATGGAACATGGTGATGCACATACAGTTCTTCATTCAGTACTTTTTAGGAATATTACTCTGTTTAACGAATTCAAGAAACAGTGCTTACAGTTTTGGCAACCAGAAGCACAGAAAGATCCATGGTATAACATAGGAACTTTCCATCATCAGAAATATGAGGGTAATCACTTAGTTTTAGCCACTAGAGTAGAAGAAGCTATAGATAGAGTGACGACAGATATGAAAGCTGTAGGAATTGTTGTTGGAAGGAAGGATGAATTTGATGATGATGAAACAGATTTAGCTAGTATATCCAAGGTACTTAGATATATGTCCTTAGGACCAATCTACGATGCTTTGGGTAAGGAAGAAAGAGTAGCCTTAAAGAAGTACTGTGATAGGAAGCCAAATGATGGAATTGTACAAACCTTGATGTACATAGAAAGGAAAGTAAAACAGAATTCATCAAGTAGTAGTGCAGATTTTACGGGAACCGTAGCTAGTGGAAACCCAAGAAATAATAGCAATCAGTCCAATAGAAACCAATCAGGGCAAGCTAGGTCTAGGTATCAGGGAAATAGAAATTCGTTTGATAGAAATGGTGGGAACAACAATAGGAGATTTAATCAATCAAATAGAAACAATCAAGGTAGGCCGCCAAATAGAGGTAACAATGGGAATACCACTGGAACTAATGGAAATAACAGTGGAAATAACAGGACTCCTGGACAGAGGGGAGCTAGTCAAGGCCAAAATTCAGGGAATAATAGGCCACAGTTCAATAGGCAGAGACAAAGTTGTGGAAATTGTGGTTATAACAACCATACAACACAGAATTGTAGAAGAAACAAATGGTGTTCGAATTGCAATAAGACAGGACATTTGATCCAAAACTGTTGGTACAACAAACAGGGAAATTCTCAGGGTCTCAAAATAACCAAAGTACTCAGCCTAATAATCAAAATACCTCCCCAGTAACCCAAATCAAGGGGATTCTCAGTGACAATCACAGAGAGTGCAGCAGAAAGGTCCATCCTTACAGAGAGAAATAGTGACAGTGAATAAGGATGTGTCCCCAACAGACATTACTCGAAGTAATGAAATAGTGTTTTCTGTAAAGAATTTTAATACGTGTCAGGAAGAGTTGCCTATCATACAAGTACACTTAGAAGGTGTACTGAGTTCCATATTGTTGGATACAGGCAGTACTGTAAGTATCATAGATAAAGGCACTTTAACAAAACATATAGGTTGTGAGCTTTCCCAAATGAGAGAATCCTATAGGACCATAAAGGGGATCGCTGGAAAGCAAATAAGGGCTATAGGCAATGTCAATTTAGAGATAGAAATTCTAAATAAGAAATACAGGGAAGAGTTTGTGGTGTTGGAAGAGAAATATTTTCCAGCTCAAGCTCTATTTTCCTTCCAGGCTATGAAAAGATGTGGAATTACACTAGATTGTAGCAATGGAAGAGTAACTATCAAGGAAATTGATAGAGGAAATGTTTGCTCTCTTGAAGAAGAGGAACAGTTTCAGATAAACTTGATCACTTTACCTGAGACAGCCTCATCTGAAGAAGTAGACATCCAACAGATAGAAATAGAATTTAATGCTAACCCGGGTAGGACAGTGAGTAGAAATTCAATGATAGAAGAAATAGGAGAAGATAGACAAACTACTTTTAAAAGCCTAGAAGCCACTCAGGAGGAATTCTCAGATAGCAGGTATGAACCTGATAACTCAAGTGCACGACAAGTAGATACCTCCGAAGAACTTAGTTCTTTTTCCCAACCTGACGATCCTGACACGCTAATAGATTGTAGTCACTTAATAATAAGAGAAGATACGGAAGAGAAGTATCTCAATGAGGTGTTGCTGTTAGGCAACCTGAAAATGACAGAGATAGGTTCTGTGATACTACAAGATGAAAATTCAGATGATACTGATGTCTGTTACACTGCCGATGCACAGAATGCAGAAGAGATCTGCTTAGTTAGTACTGCCGATGATAATCTTGTAAAACTCAAATTAAACAATAGCGTTATACTGCATCCACAAGGTCTGACAAAGGTTTGTCTTAGAATTGTAACAGATAAAAACCTAGGTGATACAGATGTGTTATTAGTTAATGAAGACTTACCAGACTTTGTGAAAATGGACAATTCCCTAGTAAGACTTAATGGTGGAAATTGTACGACTTATGTGTATAATTATTCTGACAAGAGACTAGAATTGCATGCCGGCATAGAATTCTGTAAGGGAATTGTGATTACTAACCCTTTACTAACCCTAAGTGAAAAAGCATTTGTCTCTGTAGCTGACACAAGAGTTAAATTAGAAGGGGAAGTAAATAATACAGATTTTCCTCATTGTAGGGACAGGTTAATACAGATATTAGAGAAATATAGGAGTGTTGTAGCAGTAACAGGAGATAAGTTAGGAAGGACAGATGTCCTGCAGCACAAAATAGTCATAGAAGATGGTGCTAGACCTTTTATATACCTAACTACAAACTTCCAATAAGTCAAAGACCCATTGTAGACGAGATGGTTGAAGAGATGAAGGAAGATGGAGTAATTCCTTCTAAGTCACCTTATAATTCACCTTTACTGCTAGTTCCAAAGAAAGACGGTAATTGGAGGATGGTAATCGATTACAGGAAATTGAATTCCCACACCGTCCCTGATCGAATGCCAATGCCAGTCATTAATGACATGTTAGCTCAATTAGGAGGTGCCAAGGTATTTTCTAGCCTTGATCTACCAAGTGGATATTGGAAAGTTCCTCTCGATGAAGAATCCAAGCATCTCACGGCATTCAGTACTCACAAAGAACATTTGCAATTCGAGGTAATGCCGTTTGGTCTTACTTCGGCTCCTTTAACGTTTGTACGTTTAATGCTGCAAATCTTAGGAGATGCTGAAGACGTATCGGTTTATCTGACAATGTAATAATTAAGGTATGATGTAGAGAGTCATTTCAAGACAATAGAATTAGTATTAGATAGACTCAGAAAGGCCGGTTTAAAGCGTAAAATTAAGAAATGTCAGTTCATGAAGAAATCTCTAGAATATCTAGGACATGTTATCAGTGAACATGGTTTGAAATGCAAGAAGGAGATTAAGGCTATTGTGGACTATCCAGCCCCAAGAAATTTGGAAGGCACTTCAAGAAGATTCCCTAGGTATGGTAGGGTATTATCGACCCTCTTTCATAAAGGGATTTGCTACAATAACAAAACCATTAACTGAGTTAATCTAGGAAAGATGCTAACTATGAGTGGAAAGATGAACAGGAAAAACAGCGTTCAAAACACTAAAGGAGGTTACACAGATCCTATCCTAGTTTATCCAGACTTCGAGAAGGAATTCTACTTAGTCAGGATGCTTCAAGTACAGGACTAGGTGCCAACTTTGATGCAAAAAGGATAAAACAAGGATGAGGACTGTATACTATGCCAGTAGAGTTTTGAATGCAGCTGAAAGAAATTACAGTACAACAGAAAGAGAATGTTTAGCCTTAGTCTGGGGATTACAGAAATTTAGGCACATTTTGCTAGGACATAAAATTAATGTTCTTACAGATCATAAACCCATTTGTGATCTTTTCAAGAAAGGGGCTTTTACCAATAATATGAAGTTCAATAGGTGGTTCGTTAGCGTATTAGAATTTGCCCCAGAATTTAGATATATACCTGGTAGATATAACACATTAGCTGACGCCTTATCTAGATCACAAGAAGAGAACGAGAAACAAATTACCACTCATAATTTCGTTTCAGTCGTCAAATCACAGACCTAGATTTAGACAAAGTCTGTCAGGAACAACAAAAGGATTCTAGAATAAGGGAAGTAATTGGTAAATTCTGCAAGGTGAGGGAAAATTCAGAGTTTCAGTTGATAGATGGATTATTGTACAAAACTTCAGACGAACCAAATGCTTGTTCACGTTTGTACATTCCTAATACACTAATACAGGACGTCTCAGAACTAACCCATTCATGCAAGTTATCAGGACATCCTGGAATTAAGAAAACATGTAGAACAATCACTAGAAACTATTTTTGGCCTCGATGTAGTGAAGATGCTAGTCGATTTGTTCAGAACTGTACCATATGTAATGTACATAAGGTGAATGTCAACGTCAAGTACTCCTCTGGAAATGTATCCTTCAGAATTAACCTTCAAGTAGTCACAATGGATTTCTTAGGTCCATTCCTGAACACCATCAGAGGAAATAAACAGATTTTAGTTTTCATTGACTATTTGACCAGATACGTAGAAATTGTTCCAACCAGAAACCGAGAAGCATCGACGGTGGCAGAAGCCTTTAAGTCTAGAATCATAACCAGACATTCATGTCCTCAAGTTTTGCTCTCAGACAATGCTGCTGAATTTAACAGACATTCTGAAGAAACTGTGTGACTTTTTATGAGATACAGAAATGTCAAATAACAGCACATAAGCCAAGCTCAAATGGAGCAGTAGAAAGAACAAATCGCAAAATAAAGGATGTTCCTGAAACATTGGTAACCTAAACACTGAAGACTGGGACTTGACTGAAGACATACAATTTAATTTAAACAACACAGTAAATGAATCAATAGGAGAAACTCCTCATTTCCTATTAGTATGGCTACCAAAAGAGAATGCCAAATCACTTTTGGATGATGCCGCACCACCCAGATGTACGTACAACTATGAGGACTATATTGCTTGGAAGACAAGATGTACGTATGAGACTATAAAGGTTACCAGGACTAGATTAAAGGAGTTACATAAAAAATCTAGTAAGTATTACAATAACAGATCCACCATACCCTCGTTAAAGGTAGGACAACAAGTTTATGTACTCAATCATGTTTTTGAAGTATCACCTAAATTCCGTGGTCCATATAGAGTTTCAGTTTTGAGTTGAATAAATTCGCTAATGCATGAGATCACCTTTGAGAGAATCTATTGTACATTGGAACCACATTAAAGTAGTTCATTCAGAACCTTGGTCGTCTACTCCAGTTGACAGGATTTGTCTAATAAAGATAAGATAGATACAAAGTATGGGAACGTCTTCAATGACCCCAAGGTATAATTTGAGAAGAAGGTAATGGCAAGTGCAATGGTAAACAAATGTAGTTGATAAGATTTTTACTGCTTAATAACATTATTTCAGCAAATGGATTGTTTGCTGGCAGAGTCAAATTGTGAACTCACTGTACAACTAAGGAAGGGAGCTGAATATCAAGGAACATGGCAAAGGTTAAATGATACAGGACCTAGCCATTGTTAAGATCCGGACGGAGTCCATTATCGATCAGAGAGAGCAGTTAGTCCAGCTGAGCAATCAGATCCAGGCAGGGTTACACAGTGTCCAAGATAGAAATTTGTACGACATGCCTCCAAGTTGCAGGAGTGACATTGATAGTGTTATGCCATGAGCAGTAAAGCCACCACTCATAATTTTTATAGGCGTCGCTTTACACAATCTCTTTGGGAAAGAGTGGCTCAACTTGGAAAATTGGGCTTGAGCAGGGCACTGTCTATACAGTTATAGGAAATGTCAATCAAAATCAGAAAATGACTACAGAGCTGAAAGAATTTGTGAATAGTGCACTCCATAATGTTTCCATCAGAAATTGCGAATCCATCAAACAGAAATGATGGAGCAACTGCTCATAGAAGCAAGTAAATTCCTTCTGGAATACAAGGAATTACTCAATGCACAATGATGGCAGGTAAAACCTGCTGTCGCCTTTTCCGATAGCCCCTAGTGAAATTGAAGCCATTATTCAGAAGTGTGTTGTGAAATTAACCATTTGAAGCCACTAGTAGAAAATATAGTGGACTATTATGGCATGATCACCTGAAAGTAATAGTTAACCAAATAATTTAGTGATCCCTTTCAGTCAACCAGACATCAACTCATTGATGTCAGTCTATCCATTCCCAATGATAGTAGATAATAAGTCCATTGTACTAGAAGGAACAGTTCGACACTTTTGCCTTGCAGCATGACTTGCTCAGGTGACTGAACAAATTCCTGAACATGAGTTCAGGGAATGTATCATGCTTAATGATGGTGTATGTTTGTAACACTGTGAATTTCTACAACCCTTGAGTGCTCTTCATTGTCTAGACAGATCTTGTGTTTAAAGATAATGTAAGAACCATTGTAAGTACCCTACCGTTTACAGAAATCCAAGGCTCAGATCATTGATGATGAAATTTTTGTGTTCTCAGCAAACAGATTGAATGCTAAGATTGACTGTAAGTCAAACAAAACAGAAGTAGTTTTCATTAATGTACACTCATTTTCATCTGCTTGTGAATTGGTCACATTCTATTATAATTTGTGTATTAAAACCTACAGTCTTCACGACGTACAGTTTAAATATCACTAAAAGTACATCAGTTTGAAGTTATTAACGAATTTCAGCTTTCTGTGAACTGGAATTGGAGACATCTACAAAGCTAGAAGAGGTTCATACTTTCTTTCATACATATAAGACCAAGATTTCTCCTATCATGTCATTCATAAATGTCATTCTTTGGTACTGTTTATTTACTTCCTTTTATAATTGCTGTGAAATTGACATTGAATAAGCTTACCATAATCAAAGACATAATGACAGAATCCTTCCAAAGAGTGATAGCGTTTACCATTGACTTGCACTTGGAACATTTTGATGAATGATTTTTTTTTTATTTACAATTTATGATTTCTTTTAATAACAATCAGATATGTTTATGATGTGTGAATTTTTACCAAGTTATCATGATTGATAACCAGAGAGTAATAGGCATTTGATATATTAACTTTGCCTCATTTTTCTCTGCATTTATTTGGAGTATTTGATATATAGATATAATTGTCTTATATTGTGTTTAGTAATTATGATGCATTATAATATTTCTTGCATTTCTTTGCTTACTAATGAATATTATTGACATTGAAGTAATTGACTATAGTCAAGTTTTTCTTTGAATGTATATTATAGAGATTCATATAATTTTATTTCCAATCTGCTTACATTACTACTTTATTCATTTTTTGCATTACATTATTATTATGGGTTTACTCTTAGTTGGTTGGCTTAGAGTTAATTTTTTGTGATGATTTTATGTGGTGTTGAGATTGGGCTTTACCTTAGTTGGTTGGCTTAGAGTTAATTTTTGGTGATGATTTTATATGGTGTTGAGATGGTTGGAATCCTCTTACATTAATTGGATTCAATTTTGTAATTTCCGGTACATTGTAGTCAATGTATATATGTGGCTTGAGTGATGTTATGCAAATGAATTTGAAAGTATTTCTACAGTGAATAAGTGAAATGCAATGGATCGGGATTATGAGAGAGAGAGGGAGAGAGAGAGAGAGAGAGAGAGAGAGAGAGGAGAGAGAGAGAGAGAGAGAGAGAGAGAGAGAGAGAGAGAGAGACAGGCTGATAACTTGAAATGATGAGCCATGAGACCAAGTGCAACACTGACCACAACCAACGTCGAGTTGCGGGAAAGTAAGGAGGAGCTAGAGGAATGATTATGAAGTGAAAGGTCAGCAAAATTGACCTGATTTGTCCCTCTGCCAAAGTGGGAGTTGAAACTGAAACCATTAAGATTAGAGACTTCTCAAAGAGGCGGAGTTTTATCTAATATAGGTCCAGAGTTCATTCTGATCAATTTTTAGTTAGAGCACTTGAACCTTTGGGCAAGATCTGTGTTGCTCTCTCTCACATCAAGAGAAATTTCTAAGTCCAGTGTGGCTGGCCGTGAACTCTTAGTGTTATAAGAATAAAACTTAAGAAAGTGCCCGGCGAAATCACTTAACCTCCTGAAATGTTATACAGTGTGAGAAGAATTATTTACCAAGTGAATAACAACAGACAGAAGCAGAGTCATTCATATTGGGAACGCATACACAACATAACGAAGTGCATACATGCACAAAAGTTTTGTCTATCAAACCGGTTCCAGATGTATATAAATATATATATATATATATATATATATATATATATATATATATATATATATATATATATATATATATATATATATATATATATATATATATACATATATATATATATATATACATATATATATATATATATATATATATATGGTATATATATATATATATATATTTTTTATAAATATTTACGCTGTTCACTTTCTAACATTTAGGATAGAAATATCAGCCTGACTGAGACCGGGAAAAGACGTTGTCTATATAGGAGCATCTTCAGTTCAAACCTTAACGTCCGTTGGAGAACGGGATAGGTAAGTTAGGCCTTCCACCCTATAGGAAAATTTCCCATATCAGCCTTAAAAATAGGTGGTCCTAAGGTCCTTTTTTCCTTTTTACCTGTCTCTCGTGGCGAATGTTTTTAACAGAGCATAGACGCCTAAGGCATGACTGTAGGCCTGTTTTGACCCAGCGCCGGTCAGGGAACTTCAGAGAGAAACTAGCCGCCTCGAGCAGACGACTGAAGGTGGCCTCTGTCTCGCCTTTGTCTATTATTTGTCATAATGGTGGAGTGAAACACACACCCAACTTCAGCACGTCCTACTGTAAAATGCGCCAACGCTTCATTAAGGTATAGTCGTGTGTCTGAAACTTCGTCCATTCTTAACCTCTTTTCTGTATTTCCAACTCCCTTTGTTTTCTTCCTTCAGCCACCACTTAGGTATATGTGTGTTTAAGTGAAGTCTAGATTAAGCCAAATTATTATACTGTGAGCTTCAACCCCGTTATTCCAGTAAAATACCTAGGATTTCGGGTAAGCAAACTACAAATCTCATGCTTTGTATGCCTCAAGGTCCAATGTTTGGGAGAACCGCTATGCTTAAAATCAAATTCATCTCAAATATTCTTTGTTAAGGTTAATAACCCTTAACTGGCGACCTTGGCTAATTAACGTCTGTCTTTGAGGTTAACTTCTTGGCTTCAAGTGGCAGGTTACGGTAATCTTGGTTTGTACGTGAAAACTACGTGAAATTGAATAATGTTAAGATCAACCAAGACCTCATGACGTAATATTGGCGACCTGCGTAGAATCTAAAGTACATTTTAGAGAAAAGAATCTGAGAAAAGGAAATTAAATTACATTAATTCCAAAAAATAAAAGTCAGATATCGAACTCCATTTCATCAAACAAGGAACGAGGCATACAGTTACAGCAAAGAGAATAGTTATACAACAAGTGTAGTGAGAATTAGCTGCAGGTAAGAACAAGTAGCACTGAGAGCAGACAGCCAGTAATTCGCAACTAAGGGCGACAAAGGGATTTTACCGTGTTCGGATCGTGAATCAAGTTGTTCAAGTAACGAATTCAAAGGCCGAATTGCGGAGCCCGTTTCATGTACACAAAGTAATACTAATCGCGTCGGCAATTCCGATCGTTATTGTTTGCATATAGCGGGAATCAGTCAAAAAAAAAAAAAAAAAAAAATACCGTGTCAGTGAAGTAGCAAACGAACTGAAATAGTAATTTTACAATAAAGGTACCGTTCAAAGAACGTAAACGGCGCAGGTGGTATAGCATTTCTCCTTCGGTTCCTTTGTTTAATGTCCGGGTGAGAATACTACAACAAAAGACAAAGTTGTTTGGTAATTTCGTTTTCCATCCTAACGTAAAACACTATGCATGATTGGTATATTTGGGAGTAAAATCTGATGATCGCATTTGTTGCGTTGTTTTTGGAATTTGTTTGAAAAAGAAAATACCCGCCACCTGATTCCTCCGCCGTGTTCGCTTGTAAGTCAACACCCGGCGCCAGGATAGTGTTTCGGCGGCGCCATTACCGTTCCGCTGAGCTTGTTTTCTTGGTGACTTCCCGCTTTCGTTTCTCACTAGTCACGCCTAAAATGTGCCAGGTCACGCATTTTAATCATATTTACTTTATGGTATTTATAACACGTCACACATGTATCATACGTTTCTTTTCATTCACATCAAGACTGTATCTATATTGTAGCTCGTATGTTGTACGGTAATTTGTACTCGTTCACTGCATATTATTGTTTATTGTTTCAACCTCAGGTCACAGTCAATTCCATTGTCTCTCACGGCCCGGCGTCAGTCGGCCGCAATATAAGCTGCCTGGATCTGTAATAAACTAGCAGTAACTTTTACCTGCTCGTTTCTTTGACACCTTACAGTGGTGCATCTCTGCTCACCTGCCACCAGTCTTGGCTCCAGGATTTCTCCAAAACGCTCTTAGCGGCGTAAACACAGCGCTGTGTAACCAGCGCTGAGCGCGTTGACCCGGGGCGCACTGTGAGGTCATGATGCGGGTTTTAAAAGCTCGTTTCTTGCAGGCGCCTTCATATGATCATCAAAGCAACCACCTCATGCCGCCTTGCTGTTCCCCAGCACGCGCCGGAAGGTCCGTAGGGCTAGTTAGCGGCACGACGCGTCGACTCTGACGAAGACGTGCGGCGGATGATTGTTGGCGCGCATGAAGGTGGTTGCTTTGTCGATGTGCATGAGCGCCTGCAAGAACGCTGGCCACGTCGCGGAGCCGAGCCAAGAAAACGGTCACCAGAAAACGTTCTCAGCGGACTTAATTAATGGCGCCGCCGAAACACTATCCTGGCGCCGATTTGCGACTTTACAAATACTCCCAAGACGAGGACGCTGGCCTGATTAATCCCTGTACCTGCTGGGACGCTGAGAGTATCTGTAAGAGCCCCGACGCTGTCTCTTCCAAACACGGTGTGTTCGTGTTCGGCCGCATCGTCATCATCGGAGTCTACAGGACAAACAGGAGCGTCTCGCTTTTCTTTTCTGTTGCGAACGCGATTTCAAACCATACAATATTTCCGTCTGTTTCTCTTCTACATTGTTGTTCCTAACTGGCGTATTAATCACCACTACTTGCATTGCCATGCAAGCATTCTAATCATGTACTCACACACCAACCAATCTTCCCATCAAACTGTATGTTTGTTTGTGAAGACGCCAAAGGTCTCTCCATTTCACATTTATTATGCAAGTATTGCATTGTATCCATTAATGTGTCTTAACTTGGCGCAATTGGCTATAAGGTAGAATTCTGACCCTTCCACCGATGTATGTTTCATCACTGCATGTTAATCATGTCTCTTGATATCGCCATCTGTTGCCCTCTCTTACATCGAAAGTAGCAGTGCCAGCCAAGTCTCTGACACCCACCTCATCAAGGCCGTCCAGGAGTTCCTTGGGATGGTAAACTTCACAGGGCGTTCATCCCCGATCGCTGCGACACCACGGCCCTCCTGACGGAAGTCCGTAAGGTCAACCAAGTCCCTGTCTTGGGGACCCAGCCAGCAGCAGGCCTTTTCCTGACGAAGGCCGGCCTCACCAAGGCAACCGCCTTGGCACACCAGGATCCCAAGGCTCCTCCTCCTCCAGCTGACGACAGACGCCAGTAACGCCGCCGCGTGCTGTTCTGAGCAAATCATCAACGGCTCGCCCATCGCCTCTTCAGCAAGAAGTTCAGTCCCGCAGAGTCCCGCTACAGCACCTTCGACAGGGAACTCTGCGCGATGTAACGCGCGAGTTCGGCACTTCAAGTTCTCCTGGAGGGGACGCCCTTCACAATCTCTTCACAGACCACCAGCCACTGGTTCACGTCATTAAGCAGGGGGACGCATGGTCTTCCCAGACAGCAGCGCCACCTCAGCCATAGCCGAATTTACCTGTTCCGTCAGGTACCTCCCCGGCAAGAAAACCTGCAGACGCCCTCCAGAGCGAGCTCCAAACCAGTGCAGCTTATGGTAGATTACCAGGACCTTGCCAGAGAACAGGCCGCTGACCCAGAAACCCCAGCATACCGCACCGCCATCACATCCTCAAGTGAAGTGGACGTGACCGCCCGAGGCCCTGCAACCTGCTCTTGTGACATCAGCACAGGCCAGCCCCCGCCTCTTTGGTTCCAGCCTCACGCCGGGCCAGGTATTCGGAGCATCATTCATGGCCTTCACACCTCCGCAGGACCACGGCCAAACTGCTTTCAAAAAGTTCGTCTGTACGGGGTGCAAAAGGACGCCACAGCCTGGGCAACAGTGCCCGCAGTGCCAGACCAGTAAAGGGTCGTCACACGCAGTCGGGGTAGGCGAGTTCCCACAAATCCAGGGCGCCGCCGCCACATCCACATTTCACGTCGTCGGGCCCCCTTCCCCATCAGGGTGATCCAGATACCTCTCACGGTGGTAGACCGTTCGACGCAGGTAAGGCCCTGCCACACCCATGCAAGAAGGTCGCCAGCGCGCTGAGGCCCTGCTCTCCAGTTAAGAAGCCGCCGCGCCCCGGACCACATCACAACCGCATAGGCCCCGCCTCTCCGAAGTTGTGGACTGCCCTGCTCAACTGCTGGGAACCACGCACCATACCACCACAGCGTACAACCTAGCGGCCAACGGCCTGGTGGAACGATTCCACAGGTCTCAAAGTCATCCTCATGGCCCGCTGCACCGCCGAGGACTGAAACATCAGCTGCCGTGGGTCCTCCTCGGTTGAGGACTGCTCCCTAGAGCCGACGGCACCCCATCCGCAGCTGAACAAACCTATGGGGAACCCCTCGTGGTGCCGGGAGAGCTCGTGACGGGTGATCGCCACTCCCCATCTCTGCAGAGGCTCCGCTGACGTTGCCGGCAAGTTCGCCTGCGGCGCTCATACATCGACAAGCAACCACCTTCATGCCGCCGCAGCTGTCATCCGCCACCCACGCCTTTCGTCGTGAGTCGACGCCGCCCTTCCACCACTAACTAAGCCCTAGGGGACCCTTCCGCGCGCTGGGGGCGGAACAGCAAGGCGTTCCAGCTGGCACCCCAGGCAAGAACGATTGCTTATAGACCGGTTGAAGTTCGCTTTCCTGTCGGAGAGTCCCGCAGCGACGCAGCACCCTCCGCCCAAACGCACTCCAGCACGCCCTCACCCAGCGCGGCCGCCCCAGGAAGGAACCGCCAAAACAGCAGCTCCTCACAGGCGGGAGGCCCTCAGCTATCTTCAAGAAGGTGGCACCTTTCCAGCATCCCAGCAGGTACAGGGGATTAATCAGACGCGCCCTCGTCTTGGGGGGAGATTTGCAGTCACCAACGCGCCAGGATAGTGTTTCTCGGGCGGGTGCCATTAATTAAGTCTCCGCTGAGCTTGTTTTCTTTGGTGACTTCCCGTTTTCTTCAAGCTCAATTAGTCACGCCTAAAACGTGCCAGGTCACGCATTTTAATCATATTTTACTTTATGGTATTTATACGAATGTCACACATTGTGTATCACATGTTTCTTCATTCACAGGCATCAAGACTGTATCTATATTGTAGCTCTGTATGTTTTGTATTGTAATTTGTACTCGTTCACTGCATATTATTACTTATTGTTTCCTGACCTCAGGTCACAGTCAATTCCATTGTCTCTACGGCCCGGCGTCAGTCGGCCGCAATATAAGCTGCCTGGATCTGTAATAAACTAGCAGTAACTTTTACCTGCTCGTTTCTTTGACACCTTACACGCTCAGTTGTTTTGAAATTGTTCGAACTGTTTGTGAGAGAACGGCCATTTTGGTGTTCCTTCGCCGCCCGAGGTTGTTTTTGAAATTTAGGGCCTGAGGACCTGGCCGCCATCTCAAAGACCTTGTTATTGTGACCAGACTTCGCCTCGAGCCACTCTTGGGTCATTTTTTTTGCTTTTCAGAGCGAACCCACCTCCCAATATCTTAGCTAGGAAAAAACCAAAAGATAATTTTAGGCAGGGAAAGATAGGCCTTAGTTAGGAGTAATAACAAGTTCTTATAATGAATACCTGCTATAAAATCATATAGAGAGAATTTAAAATTTTACGATAAACTTTTGTGACGCCGGCTCCTGCGGAAAATTCAAGATAATAAAGCCATCCCTAAGGAAGTCAAGACGACGCATCTATATCATTTTATTAAGATCCATGCCATTGTGGCATGTATAAAATCTTTGTTTACATGTTCTCAAGCAGCAAGAAATTGATTGAAAATCTGTCTCTCTCTCTCTCTCTCTCTCTCTCTCTCTCTCTCTCTCTCGTCATTCAAGTAAGCATTCCTAACCTAAGTGTACGTGACCCTTCAAAGAAAGAACGGCTGACATCAGGCTAATTAATTTGAATACAATAAGCCAAATAAAAGAAACACCTCTGTCCCACAATAGATGAGGACAAGTTAAGATACTACGATACAGTGATAAACTGTCGGTCACGAGTGAGGCCTGCTATCCAGACCAGAAGCAACAGTAGCTTTCACCCTCTGGAAAAAAGAAGGCTAGCACTGGGGCCGGTACTGGACCAGCCAATTAATGAGGATCTTAAAGAAAAAAAAAAAAAACCCAAATTCACTTTATTCCACAGTGCCACACCTGCAGCACTGTCATCACTTGAATAGCTTAATTATTCGATTGTTGCACTCTGCAGGGTGTGTAGAGTGCCTTCTCCTCCCATATAGCCTAGTTGGACTCCAGTAGAGGGTCCTTAGGAACACATTGGCACCATAAGTGCTACTAAAGAAAAACAAAACGAACACAGAAGAGAAGGTTCTTCGGGACCTAACCTGCACCAGTGCTCAGGGATACTGATGCCACCAGTGTGACTCTGCACGGGCACACCCAGAACTACAGTGCCACTCTTTGAAAGGGGTGCCACGTCATTATTGAAGAGACATTTTCCTCGCTGCCCAAGCACGCCTAGCTTCCATCTCGGTTAGACGCCTTCCCACCAGAACCATGGCAGAGCATTATAAAACCTTCCTGGGGCTGGGGGACGGCGGCAGGTCTCACTGGCTCGGGAACTTACCACCTGGGTTAAGGAGCAAAGTGGACGACTTGGCCAAGGGGGAGAAGGGAAGAAAGACTCAGCAGAGGAAGTATGAAGCCGAGCAGAGGAAGTATGAAGAAGAACGAAGGAAGTATGAAGCTGAGCAGAGTGAAGTATGAAGAAGGAACGAAGGGTGTATGACGCTTGTTACAAAGGCAATAAGTGAAGAGGAAAGAGAAGAAAGAAGAAGACGGCATGAGCTAAAGCTGCAAGGAAACTGAGTTAGCTCCTAAAGGAGAGGGAGCTCGGGCTTGAGAGAGCGAAAATGGAGAATGCCGAAGCTATGGCTAGCCATCAAGCCTCCAGTCCTACACCTGCTGCATCAAACGCTCCAATTTCGAGCATCAATTCCCTAGTCCCCAAGTGGACTGAGGACGAGCCGGAAGCATGGCTAGAGGAGATCGAGGCTCTCTTCGATAACTACAGCACCACGGAGACGGAGAGAGCCTTAATACTAGCCAAGCATATGGAGGGAAAGCTGGGCAGCGCTTCGCTCACTGGAGAAGAGCCGAGAGGTACATGGCAGAAGTTCGTAGAGTCATTACCACGCTCACGAGATAACCCCAGAAAAATGGAGACAACGGCCCGGTAGGTCTGCCAAGGAAGTCGGCTGGTCTTGGACGGAATGGGCATGCGCGTCACAAAACCCAGTCCGGTACGCTGCTGGTTCGGACTTGGCCTGCACGACGCTTGAGGATCTTTTTCAATCGGACTACGTTAGAAGACTCTTTCCAATGTGTGCCAGGGCTCCCTTTGCAGCATATCTTAACGATAAACAGCCCTCCACACTTATGGAAGCTTGTCGCAGATGACTGATTTGTGGAAACTTTCAATCAGTCGCATAGCACCTCTCAGAAGTTTAATCATCCCTCCGGCCTACCTCTCTCGAACTCCACTCTCGCCCGAAGAATGGACTGCCTAGCAAGACCCTGTGCAACTATTGCAAGAAGGGGGCCACGCTGAAGCCGGGAGTGCCGACAAACTCAGCACTAATAAGCAGCCTAACCCTACCAGCCAGAACTCCGCTCCCGATTCATCCGCTCAGCCCTCTCCTCCAACAGTTACTGCAGGCCACCGAGCCCATCCAAAAGGCCCGTGCAAATCCTGTGGGGCTGCTAGCCACTACAATGCTGGATCTCCGGCCTGTCCACATCATGTCTCCACCACCAAATTTGTCAACCCAATCAGCACTTCATTTTCTGCCGCTGGTCCGCACCGGATCCTTACCCCGAGAGACTGGAAACCCAGTTCATCTCGGCGGCCCCTCTTCAGAGCAGCACTAGCCTGCCCGTGACCTTCCGGTCACAGTAGACACTGCGCAGACATTGGCCTGATCACTAGGCCCAAGTGCCAGCCGGTGCCATGGTTGACGGCTGAAACCCGTGGGAAACAGGCGGATAGAGGGCCACACCATCACCGCTCCCACGGTCCAACCCTGGCGCAAGGCAACGACGCCTTGGGGCACGCTACATCTCACCGCCTGGCGTGGTAGGTGGAATTGCCCGGAGTGGTCTTCCTTGTTGGGCCGGGATCTCTCTGTGAGGTCTGCTACCAACGCCACTGCAGCCGCGTTACCTCCTCCACAGAG
This sequence comes from Macrobrachium rosenbergii, assembly GCF_040412425.1. Classification (NCBI taxonomy): domain Eukaryota; kingdom Metazoa; phylum Arthropoda; class Malacostraca; order Decapoda; family Palaemonidae; genus Macrobrachium; species Macrobrachium rosenbergii. The sequence continues at coordinate 3,851,860 of NW_027100728.1, forward strand.
GCCACATGTAAAACTCCTCAACCATGACAACCTCCACCTTCCGCCCAATTGTGCGGGTCCGCGGGAAGGCACAACCCAAACTATTCCAGGCCCAGCCCTCTCCAATTGCGAAGGGCTGGCCCACCAAGAGGTCTTCCCTCCGCGAAGAGAGATTCAGGAGAGCAGCACCGCTGCAGGACGCAAGCGGGGCAGACCACTCCACAAATTGGGAGGGCTGCCCAACTGGGCAACGCCCAGCCGGATCGCCCCGAACAAACTCACCGAGGGGGTTACGATCTCTGCTGTGACCCTGCCGCGAGCTAAACTAAGTCGTCCGAGGTATTGCACCTCCGACCCCTTGTCAGGCATGCCCGACTCAACTGCTGCCAGTGCCACTTGCGAGCACTGAGCAGTACAGATCGCCACGGACGCTGAGCTACCAATGGAAAAAAGGCCCCCATGCCGGGTCTAAATCATGAGGCGAACGCTCCGGGAGATTAAGGATTCCCATGCAGTTGATCATCGCGACCGGAGAGCCTACACCCGAAGCTTCTTTCTTTGCAATGGACTCAGGATGAACTCCTGAGGATCGAATGGTACCTCCTTGAAGACCAGGAACTGGCATCCTCGACGCAGTCGAGATCGCCTGCTCCGGTTGTCGCAGCAGCTGGAGTAGGAGTCCTGCAGCCCCCTTGCAGTTGCTCCCTGACTTCGCGCCTGGGCTAGCCCTTCTTCTGGCCTGTCCCCGAGTCGGTGCTTTCATCACCCGCCAGGCCAGCTACCGATGGGCCTTGAGGAACCCGAAGAAGAAGAAGAAGGCGTGAAGAGAGCCTAGTAAAGGCCGAGCCATACGTCATCCTGGCACCAGTGCCCTCTCGGCACAGTGCCCTAACATCTAAGAGCAATCCTGGCCCCTTGCCCAGAGAAGGTAGCCAGTGTGATCTCTCTTCCTTTATTTGTACCTAGCCTAGGCCACCTTAAAGCACGGTACATCAATTTAGTAGCTCTGTTCTTTCCACTACCACCGAGCTGCAGTAATCATGTAAGTAGCCTAACTAATTTCAGTATCTTAACTATTGTGAACCGAGCCACGATGCTCGTGACACGCATGGCCTAAGACCTCAGTGAGGCACCTATTTATCATATGAGGCAACCTCATGAATTAACTAGTAAATTTTAATTGTATTAAACATAAACCATGTTGTAATTTAGTTAGAATATTAACTCTTATGTTGGTGCTACGGTCGTGGGTTAGGATAGGTTAGCTAGGGAATATCATAGAATGTACCACTGTGGCTAGGTCTAAAACACATCAAGATTGTAGGAGGTAGCCTTATAATAACCGTGAGCACTCTCTAGTACTATTAGAATTAGGTTAAGTAGTGATTATAGCTCATATCCTATCTAGGGTTAGGGTGTAGTTCAGAAATAGGTAGGCTAACCAGGACTAATCTGCTCAGGGGAAGGAGAGTAACCTACGAGAGGCGAACAGCTTAGTATAGACCTCCTTCACGCCCGAAAAGGAGTGAAGGCCCTAAAGGGGGGGAGCTTTATAAATATTTACGCTGTTCGCCCTCGAACATTTAGGATAGGAAATATCACGCCCGACTGAGACCGGGAAAAGACGTTGTCTATATAGGAGCATCTTCGTTCAAAACCTTAACGTCCGTTGGAGAACGGGATAGGTGTTAGCCTTCCACCCCAGGAAAATTTCCACATCAGCCTTAAAAATAGGTGGTCCTAAGGTCCTTTTTCTTTTTCCCGTCTCTCGTGGCGAATGTTTTAACAGAGCATAGACGCCTAAGGCATGACTGTAGGCCTGTTTTTGACCCAGCACGGTCAGGGAACTTCAGAGAGAAACTAGCCGTCTCGAGCAGACGCACTGGAAGGTGGCCCCTGTCCCACGTTCATTATTTTATTAGTGAATGGTGGAGCAAGAAACACACACCCGAACTTCAGCACGTCCGTTGTAAATGCGCGCCAACGCTTCGTCATTAAGGTATAGTCGTGTGCTGTTCGAAACTTCGTCCATTCTTTTAACCTCTTTTCTGTATTTCCAACTCTCTTTGTTTTCTTCCTTCAGCCACCACTTAGGGTATATGTGTTTACGAAGTCTAGATTAAGCCTAATTATTATATTGTGAGCTTCAACCCCGTTATTCCAGTAAAATACCTAGGATTTAGGGTAAGCAAAATCAGGTTAAATCTCGATGCTTTCTAGCGCCTCAAGGGCCCGAATGTTTGGGAGAACGTTGGCGCTTAAAATCAAATTCATCTCAAATATTCTTTGTTAAGGTTAATAACCCTTAACTGGCGACCTTTGGCTAATTAACGACTGTCTTTGAGGTTAACTTTTGGCTTCAAGTGGCAGGTTACGTGTAATCTTGGTTTGCAGGGCTGTGAAAACTACGTAAATTGAATAATACATGATCAACCAAGACCCTCACACGTAACAATATATATATATATATATTTTTACGTTTTTCCGTGGTTTTAGTTTGGAAATATGCTCAGAGGTAGCAACAATTTAAGTTAATTTGGCCTTGTGGATCTGGACTGTGGGTAATGGAAACGTAAAAAAGAGGAAAAACAAAGAGAATTTCATGAGCTTAGGCTCTGTTACTGAGGGAAATATTACGAAACACGTAAGTAAATTCTAAAGGAGTGTATTTATACAAATTATATCAGTACGGGAAAGAGGAACCTGGCAGATTACTATCCTGAAGGAGATTCCTACGGGATTGAATGAAACTGGGGGATTCCAGACACGGTCCGAGAAGCTTCCACGAAATAGGATCCCTCTGAAATGAGAGATATGCACATTATACGCCAGTAATGAAAATAGACAAAAGAATAATGAATTCGAAGCTGCACTGAGGGTGCCAAAGGAGTAATAAAGAATTAATACTGCCGATGCAAGAGGTGCACGACATTAGACAAGGGAGATTTCTGGCTTTCTCCTGCTAAATATTACTAGACAAAAGCGTGACTGAAATGGGGCTCTTCCAGGGCACTTTACCTTAGCAGATTTTCCGAGGGCGCGTAGAAGGCGGTCCGTGGATGACTTGCGATTTCCGAGGACGAGTTCTTCCCACGTGGTGAGATGCAAGGGCTTCCGTAAGGCAAAGGCATGGTATTCTGAAACTCCAAGCAATGGCGTGTGGGCTCGAGGAATACGGTCAGCGGGCACGAGGAGAAGTATACTTGAAAGGGCCACGTGGTTAGGATGCAAGGGCATCGATGGGGCCAGGTGTTGGGGACGCCTTCACAAGTTCACTCCATATCTTCCAGCCCGCGTGCGTGTCGAGACCTCGTGGGCTTTGCTTTATCCCCTCCTTGGGGCAGGGGGTGCGCCCAACACAGATGCTTTGACTCATTGCACCTACTGCCCGCAGGGGAGGTTTTAATTGTAGGAAACACCCAAGCCAGATTACTTTTGCCTCGAAGGAAAGATTTTATCAAAAATGGGAGCGCTTTAATCTTTTAAACCCTTGGTTTTAAGTCGATAGACAGATGGTCGGTCGACCGCCGCAAGGTAAAATGAAACACAACAACAACCAACCACAACAAAGGAGGGGGAGGGGAGGCAATTTGCTAGCGAATTCTTTAATCATAATAATATATATATATATATATATATATATATATAAATATATATATATATATATATATATATATATATATATATATATATATATATATATATATATATATATATATATATATATATATATATATATATATATATATACATACATATACATGTACATATACACATATATACATGTATGTATATGTATGTATATATATATATATATATATATATATATATATATATATATATATATATATATATATATATATATATATATATATATATATATATATATATATATATATATATATATATATATATATATATATATATATATATATATATATATATATATATATATATTATACAGTTTGAGATCTAGCAGTCAATATTAATGGTTATTTCTCAAAGCAAAAAAACAGCCAAACAAGTTTTTGTCCATGATATTGGTTCCTGTCCCATTTCAACTTTCACTAAACAATTTTCTGGAATAATTTTACCTTTCATATTTCGAAACCAGGACGAGTCGCTGACCATTATGTATGAAATGTATTGTGCTTTCTACAATATATTGTTTCCTGATGGACTAGTTAGGCTGCAGGAACGGGTTCACAACATTTTATAGCCCATTAACAATATTGCTTTGAAATTTTGAGTTGTTATTTTGTGGATATATGTATACATTGTTTAGTCTTTGAAATATGTTTTATAATTTTTCAAAATGAAGATAATTATCTAAATTATACCTTGATAATTGCATTGGTTTATTTTATTTTACTAAATCAACAAATTTCGAAAATATTATTATGCTTATTACCATTTTAAATACCGATGGTTTTATCACTTATTATTTTCACTTTCTTATTCCGTTGTTTTATTAGCATATGCTTCATTGACTAAATTGCAATTATATTCGTATTTCTCTTACATTTATTATATAATTTACTTCATGTTTTATGACTTTTTACATAAAATAAGGAAAATTATGAAGCCTATGAACATATATGCAAAGCTTTAAACAAAATAAATCAATAACAGATTAACATTCAATAACAAGTTTTACATTATTCCATTTTTTTAAGTCAAATATAAAAAATATGAAGCCTATTAACAAATATGCAAAGTTTTAAGCAAAATAATTCAGGAACATTAATTTTCAATAATAAGGTTAAGAATATTCTATGTGAATATAAAATATATATAAAAAATATTATCCGACATCAATGCAGGGGAAAATTGCATTTAGTCTCTCCACGAAATATGATCCCAACAGAACACCATTCGAATTGCGTTATATGACACCAAGCAATTCCGGAATGACGGTTTCATTATGATAGCGCTCATATGTTGTTGCTGTTAAACCTTTTCATTAATTTTATAGATTGGTAATTTTTACCTCTATGAGGAAAATTATTATTATTATTATTATTATTGAAGAAGCAACCACAGTTATGTATATGTACATAGATTTAGTTATAAATATAACTGTGGATTTCCTTCTTCATTTTAAGACTCATGCTACTAAGGAGTATTTTTTTTATTACTATTATTATTATTTTTTAGAATATAAAATTCAATTCATAATACGGGACAAGCATACAGGGGCCATTGACTTGAAATACAAGCTCAGACATGTGTAGACAGGTTTTCAAAGCAATATTGAAAAAGTTTCTTCAGCGCCTTTTAATTGTGTTCTTGAAGAATCTAAAAATTATTTCTTTTCCGGAAGAAGAATTTTTCTTTAATTAAGACAAGGATTTTAAACTACCTGTATCCTTCAAAAGATCTACTATTATAATTTGCTGCTGTACCATAAAAACTATATATTTATAACTTACTTGCTATATGAAAAACTTACGCCTTGCTGGAGGCAACCATCTCTCTCTCTCTCTCTCTCCCTTACAAGGTGATCAATGGTAATGGAGAAGCCTTGTTAAAACAAAAGAGGTCACTTTTTCCTGAAGCTGACTGGATTACTGACGCTAGTGATGACCATTTCAGAACAGAAATTCTGAGACCACCTTATTTTTAACTATTGGAAAATTAAAGGCAATACAGACGCACAAACCAGTGTATACACACACACACACACAATAATACACATATATATATATATATATATATATATATATATATATACATATAACTTATATATACATATATTTATGTATATGTATCTATCTATAATAATAATTTCCAAGTTGATCTTGTCCTTCCGGGTGAATTCAGAGCAGCCATTGCCAATGAAAATACATTTTAAAGAAATAACATAAACAAAGAAAAATCATCATCATCGTATCCTTTTCCCTGCTCGTTGAGGGTATATCTATCTATCTATCTATCTATCTATCTATCTATCTATCTATCTATCTATATGTATATATATACATATATAGATATGTAAATATATATAGATATATACATATACAGTATACATACGTATATATATATATATATATATATATATATATATATATATATATATATATATACATACAGTATATATATATATGTATATATATATATATATATATATATATATATATATATATATATATATATATATATATATATATATATATATGTTATATATATCTCCGGCGACGAGAAAAGGATACGATGATGATTTTTCACTGCAATTTTTAATTTATTTCTTTTGATGTTTTCGTGGCAATAAAACTTTCAAGAAAATTTCATACCCTGGTGCGTAGAAAAATCATTGTCGCCTGGCGCCGTAATATCTTCGTGTTTTCTCCTGCAGACGTTTTAGAATTCTTTTTCTGCTTCCAGTGAGTATAGCGCCATCACTCAGTAGGCGCACTGACACCAAGGACTACAGTGGCTATCCCACATGGATCCTCCAGGAAGACGTCTTGAAGCCTTCAGAGACAGCATGAGCAAGAAGGCAAAGTTTATGGTTAAAATGAACTGATGACGAAGTAGATCGACTAAAAGAGATTTTCAAGACGGAAAAGTACAACGACGAGAATGGCAGATAGCTTCATCTGCAATTGTTTACGCTAAAAATATGGATCACTTCGAGCAGTATGAAGTCGAGGTTCCGCCTTCTGCGATTATCTGTAGCACCTCTACAGTCGTATTGTCACTTTTACGCACGCAAGCTCTTCATTCGAAATAAGGAAGGAAATAATCAAGAAGAGAGGAAAACAGTGGAACGAAACGGAATGAAGAATTTATACGAAATAAAAGGTAGAGAACTTGAGGGTTTTCTTAAGCTGATTGATAGGATTTGATGCCCAAAATTACCGCTGGAGCAGTTCTTCGCTCGAAATAAGCAAAGAAGTAAGGAATAAAGAAGAGAGTGACATCGGCAAGGAGGTATAATGAAGAATGCTGACGAAGAAAAAAGTAGATAACCAGAGGTGTTAGAAACTGCTTCAAAGATTTTGGATTCACAGAATTACTTTTCGGAGAAGCAAGGAAGAATCAAAGGGATGATCAATATCGTCAGTAAGAGGGAATCTCATAAATTTATAGAAGACGACTCCTTAAAGCAAAGAAGCTGTTTATGTGCCAGAAAAAGAACCTACAATGGTTATCGCGATGTTGAAATGACCTAAAACCTTCAGGATTTTCCTTGAAGACATTTTGGAATCCTTCGTCTCCGCTCCTGGAAGGACGAGAGAAATGCCATTCTGCTGCGCCGAGCCTCGGGTGCGTCCAAGAACACCCCGAGATGCTTCAAATCGTCTGAAGCCTTCAGAGACAGAAAGTAAGGTCAGATTTGAAAAGTAGGGTAAGAGAAAGCAAAGAGAAGCAGGAGGGGAAGGGGCCTGACCCAGGCCGCTTCCTTCCTCCGAAGCAGCCCCATGGGTCTGACCCTTCCTACGGAAAGGGCCCAAGCTCCTCAAGGATTGGGCCCAAAGCTCAAGGCTTGCCAGTCTTTGAGGGCAGCCTTGAAGGAAGGGTCCGACCCAGAGGCTGCTTCCTCGGAGGAAGGCAGGTATCCTGCCAGGCTGGGGAAGCGGGCCTGGAGAGGGCTCAAGAACTTCTGGTTGATGAGGTCTAGTCCTCCAAGGCTGGCCAGTCTGTTGAGGCAGCCTTCTGAAGGAAGGGGTCCGACTCCAGAGGCTGCTTCCTCGGAGGAACAGGCAGGCATCCCACTGTGGTTGGGGGAAGCGGCCTGAGTAGCCCAAGAACTTCAAGGATGAGACCCAAAGTCCTCCAAGGCTGGCCAGTCTCTTGAGGGCAGCCTTGAAGGGAAGGGTCCGACCCAGAGGCTGCTTCCTCGGAGGAAGGCAGGTATCCTGTCAGGTTGGGGAAGCGGGCATGGAGAGGGCCCAATAACTTCAAGGATGAGGCCCAAAGTCCTCCTAGGCTGGCCAGTGTCTTGAGGGCAGCCTTGAAGGGAAGGGTCTGACCCAGAGGCTGCTTCCTCGGAGGAAGGCAGGTATCCTGCCAGGCTGGGGAAGCAGGCCTGGAGAAGGCCCAAGAACTTCAAGGATGAGGCCCAAAGTCCTCCAAGGATGGCCAGTCTCTTGAGGGCAGCCTTGAAGGGAAGGGTCCGACCCAGAGGCTGCTTCCTCGGAGGAAGGCAGGTATCCTGCCAGGCTGGGGAAGCAGGCCAGGAGAAGGCCCAAGAACTTCAAGGATGAGGCCCAAAGTCCTCCAAGGCTGGCCAGTCTCTTGAGGGCAGCCTTGAAGGGAAGGGTCCGACCCAGAGGCTGCTTCCTCGGAGGAAGGCAGGTATCCTGCCAGGCTGGGGAAGCAGGCCTGGAGAGGGCCCAAGAACTTCAAGGATGAGGCTCAAAGTCCTCCAAGGCTGGCCAGTCTCTTGAGGGCAGCCTTGAAGGGAAGGGTCCGACCCAGAGGCTGCTTCCTCGGAGGAAGGCAGGTATCCTGCCAGGCTGGGGAAGCAGGCCTGGAGAGGACCCAAGAACTTCAAGGATGAGGCCCAAAGTCCTCCAAGGCTGGCCAGTCTCTTGAGGGCAGCCTTGAAGGGAAGGGTCCGACCCAGAGGCTGCTTCCTCGGAGGAAGGCAGGTATCCTGCCAGGCTGGGGAAGCGGGCCCGAGAGGGGCCTTTTTAAGAATCAAGGATGAGGTCTAAAAGTCCCAAGGCTGTCTCTTGAGGGCAGCTCTGCTGGGAAGGGTCCGACCAGAGGCTGCTTCTCGGAGGAAGGCAGGCATCCCAAGGTTGCTGGGGAAGCGGGCCTGAGAGGGCCCAAGAACTTCAAGGATGAGGCCCAAAGGCCTCCAAGACTAGCCACCTCTAAGAGCAGCCTAGCGGGAAGGGTCCGACTCCAGAGGCTGCTTCCTCGGGAGAGGAAGGCAGGTATCCTGCCAGGCTGGGAAGGGCCTGAGAGGGCCCAAGAACTTCAAGGATGAGGCCCAAAGTCCTCCAAGGCTGGGCTGAGCCCTTAAGAGCAGCCTTGAAGGGAAGGGTCCGACCCAGAGGCTGCTTCCTCGGAGAAAGACAGGTATCCTGCCAGGCTGGGGAAGCGGGCCTGGAGAGGGCCCAAGAACTTCAAGGATGAGGCCCAAAGGCCTCCAAGACTGGCCAGTCTCTTAAGAGCAGCCTTGAAGGGAAGGGTCCGACCCAGAGGCTGCTTCCTCGGAGGAAGACAGGTATCCTGCCAGGCTGGGGAAGCGGGCCTGGAGAGGGCCCAAGAACTTCAAGGATGAGGCCCAAACGCCTCCAAGACTGGCCAGTCTCTTAAGAGCAGCCTTGAAGGGAAGGGTCCGACCCAGAGGCTGCTTCCTCGGAGGAAGACAGGTATCCTGCCAGGTTGGGGAAGGGCCCGGGAGAGGGCCCAAGAATTTGGCGATGTGCCCAAAGGCCTCAGACTGGCTGGGGTCTCTTACAGAGCAGCCTTGAAGGGAAGGGTCCGACCCAGAGGCTAAGCTCGGAGGAAGGCAGGCAGATCCTGCCAGGCTGAGGAAGTGGGCCTCGAGAGGGCCCAAGAATCTCAAGGATGAGGCCCTAAAGGCCTCAAGACTGGCCAGTTCTTAAGAGCAGCCTTGAAGGAAGGGGGTCTGACCCAGAGGCTGCTTCCTCGGAGGAAGGCAGTGGTCCTGCCAGGTTGGGGAAGGGCCTGGAGAGGCCTTAAGAACTTCAAGGATGAGGCCCAAAGGCCTCCAAGACTGGCCAGTCTCTTAAGAGCAGCCTTGAAGGGAAGGGTCCGACCCAGAGGCTGCTTCCTCGGAGGAAGACAGGTATCCTGCCAGGTTGGGGAAGCGGGCCTGGAGAGGGCCCAAGAACTTCAAGGATGAGGCCCAAAGGCCTCCAAGACTGGCCAGTCTCTTAAGAGCAGCCTTGAAGGGAAGGGTCCGACCCAGAGGCTGCTTCCTCGGGGGAAGGCAGGTATCCTGCCAGGCTGGGGAAGTGGGCCTGGAGAGGGCCCAAGAACTTCAAGGATGAGGCCCAAAGTCCTCCAAGGCTGGCCAGTCTGTTGAGGGCAGCCTTGAAGGGAAAGGTCCGACCCAGAGGCCAAGCCTTCCGGTAGGATGGCAAGTATCCTGTCTGTTGGGGAAGGGCCTGGAGAGGCCCCAAGAACTTCAAGGATGGGAGCCCAAAGCCTCCAAGGCTCGCCAGTCTCTTGAGGTCAACCTTGAGGGAAGGGTCTCCAGAGACTGCTTCCGAGAAGGCAGGCATCCCGCCAGGCTGGGGAAGCGGGCCTGAGAGGGGCCAATAACTTCAAGGAAGAGGCCTGTAAAGGCCTCCAATGCTCGCCAGTCTTGTGAAGGCAGCCTTTGAAGGGAAGGGTCCGGACCAGAGGCTGCTTCCTCGGAAGAATGCAGGTATCCTGCCAGGCTATGGAAGGGCTGGAGAGGGCCCAAGAACTCTAAGGATGAGGCCCAAAAGCCCCAAGGTTCACCAGTCTCTGAGGGCAGCCTTGAAGGAAGCGGGTCCAACCCAGAGGCTGCTCCCGTGGAGGGGGCAGGTATCCTGTCAGGCTGGGGAAGCGGGCTGGGCCTGAGAGGCCTAAAGAACTTCAAGGATGGGGACCCAAAAGACCCTGGGCTTGCTGTAGTCTCTAAAGGGCAGTCTTGAAGGGAAGGGTCTGACCCAGAGGCTGCTTCTCCTCGGGAGGAAGGTAGGTATCCTCCTAGGCTGGGGAAGCAGGCCTGGTGAGGGCCTCAAAAGTTTCATTATCCACCCAAAAGTCTAACAAGTTCTGTCTATCAAACTGTCTCCAGATGTATATATATATATATATATATATATATATATATATATATATACATATACATATATTGTATATATACTGTATATATATTATTATTATATAACACATATAAGTATATATATACAGTATATATATAATACATATATAATATATATATATATATATATATATATATATATATATATATATATATATATATATAAGAGTTATATATATATATATATATATATATATATATATATATATATATATATATATATATATACATCATCTACAGTTTATTTCAATGCCGACGTTTCGCGACGAATTCCAAGTCGCATTTTTCAAGGCTATAAAAATATAATATAATTTGCGAACATCAATAACAAATTATAATGCAATGGGCAACAGCTTTTATGTAGTAAAATATTTAAAACAAAACACTCTCATTCCAAGACAAGCCAATAATGAGTAAAAGGAGTTCACTAAAATCTTAAAACAACCTACCTATATGAAAGAAAGAACAAGACTAACATAACTAAGTAAAAATAGAGTGAGGAAAACCAGTTGCCCAAACTAGGCTATAAACAATTTCACTGAGGACGATTGAGCATTTAACTTCGGTACAGTCTTCCTGATAATTATGGATTCTAGGATGGTTAAGTCGTTGTTATGAGTTCCAGAAACAAATAGTCCTACAAGATGGTGATCTACACATGACAAGCTTCGATGTAGAATCTCCTTACAAATGTGCTTCTGAATAAAACCATCAGCATATTTTAGACAAGATTTTTATGACGATCGTGTAGTTTTTCATGGTTTTAATAAGATAACTTTTTTTAAGACTTTTCTTGAGCTTGCTGTGCAAGACTCAATGTTTGTTTTTAATGGTCAGTTTCTTTTCGCAGGCTTGATGAGCTACATGGCCCCCCATTGGGACCTGTGTTTGCTAATATTTTTATGGCTTTTTAGAAGAAACCTTTAACTGAACTGTCTGGGATGTGTGTAAACCTGTCTATTATAGAAGATATGTTGATGAGACTTTTTGCGTTGTTCAAGGAACCTTGCATAGAGAGATGTTTCGGAACATATTAATAAGCAACATCAAAATATAAACTTTACCATGGAAAAACAGCAAACAACTCTTTACATTTTAGATATCAATGTCAGCAGAGACAATGGGTGAATTTACTACATCTGTGTATAGGAAAATATACACTGGACTTGCTAATGTCTCTCTATAGTTCATGTTTTAAGAACTTTAAGCTAAATTCCATATACACTTTAGTTTATAGGGTCTTTCGTTATTCTTCGAGCTGAATCTCTCTTTTTCATACTGAGATTTTATTTTTAGTCAAATTTTTCTACAGAACCTCATCCTGAAAACTTGCTTTAAAGTCATTAACACACTACTGTCACAACACTTCTAAATCCGTCACCCTTATAATGTCTTAAAGAAAAATATATATGCAACAATCCCGTTTATTTTGACAACAAGTTTTCAGCCAAACTTAAACAAATAATTGAACAGGAATTTGGCTGCCTTAAGATACAATTTATTCCAATCAATCCACTCAAGATCGGTGTATTCTTTGGCTACAAGGACAAACTGCAGACCTTCATGAGATCTAACGTTATTTGCGTAACTATGCCCGGGATGTCCCGGTATCTATGTTGGATCTGCCGTAGGTTACTGCAGGTGAGATATTGTGAAATACGTGGGATAAGAAGGTTTAGAACGGGTCAGAAAACCGGAGTAAACCAGAATTTTCAATATAAAGAACCATGCCTCCATATGTGTAAAATCGAAATAAATAAAAACATTTCTATTATTGTGAACAAGCCATAGCATTAACAATCACCCTTGAGTCTTTATGCATCAAACGGCTTGTTCCGCTTCCTTTGAACCCAACGTCATTTCTCCTCTTTATCTAGCATAACTGAAGTCTTCAGTAGGGTGGGGGTGTCAGCAGGGTCCCTAATATTCGTTCTTCTCCTCCTCCTTTGAATGGTTTGTTCAGCACTGGTTTCTTTTTACTGTATATGTTTCAAGTTTTATTAATTTTAATTTTTGTAAATAATTTTTTTTTCTTTTAACTTTATCTTTTAAAATAGTTTTTTGTAAATTTTAACGAAATTTGTTATATTTGCAGATTGAAGATGCACATATACATGCGAAACGTCTGTGATAAATAAATTATGGCCTTTTTTATGTGTTTTAGACCTCACTATGCCTTTCATATCTTCGCCTGGAATCCTTATATATACAGTATATATAATATATATATATATATATATATATATATATATATATATATATATATATATATATATTCATATATATACTGTATATATATATCCTAGAGCAGGCCTTAGCACATCTTTGTGGTTGTATGCAGGAGTTAACTTCAAGGTGTTTATGCCAAGGATCCGTAGAGGTTTAGGCCATATACTCAGCCAATCAGAGCCTTCCGTTATCCACCCATCCATCTGCCAGTACAAACATTCCTACATAATAATAATATGTCTGTTAAAAAGGAAAAATAATTAATTTTCGTGAAAATCTGATATGAATTATTTCTGATCCTGAATTTCATTTTATTTCTTCCTGGCTCATAGTTGTGCTTTGACGGCTACCGCTTTCAGTGAACTATAATTTCTTTACTAGGCGAGGTGGCAGGGACGGGTCATGTCACCCTTGTGACGTCAGAACCTTGCCTCAACCGAAGGTGCCCATTGGTCAGGGATCATTGGCATTTTAACCCGACTCCACCACTGCTACCACCCTGCACTGATATATAAATAGATCAAAATGGTATCACCACTAGTCTTTGCACGAGGTGTCGTGGATAAGGGCTTTGGTTTCCGAGTTCGTCAGAATCGAAGACTTTAATTTTCACCGCTGATTATTTTAGTGTACAGTTTTTTAAGAGACAGTATATACAGAAATGGATTTGGACCGTGTGGGCTTTCGCATGCGCCGCCCAGGTGAGAATTATAATGGTAACATTTAATCTTCAAAATATTTGTACTTGCTAAATCTATTATGTTGCCTGCCCTCCCGCTCGCCCACCCCACCTCTCTCTCTCTCCAAACTAAATTTGTTGGATATTTCCATGTGGTTTTTCATAACTGAGTTTGAATAAGAAAGGGTTTAGTTTTTATCAGATTTCTAGTTTGAGTTGTATTGCTTTATGGTTTAGTGTTTTACAGTTTCCCTTGATTTTCTTCATATATTCGATGTACATCACAATATAGATTGCTAATGAAGGTAAATAAGGATGGGTTTGACACTTTCCCAAACGGATATATTTACTACTTAATTTTGACATGAAACTCTTGACTTCTATAGTCAGGCACGGCTGGTTGCAATAATTGTATATACATTTTTAACTTATCACATTTGGATAGTTTTTGTGAAGGCTAAATTAAAATTTTCATAAATGATAGCGCTTTATTTCGTGGAACCGTATTATTATTTTTTGCTTTCAAGTACGATCCATAGTGTAAATATACCCTCTCCTCCTTTCGTCCATCCAGTACCATATGTTCTTCAATATTTCCATAATTTTGTTCAATATGTTCAGTGTAGTCCATACCCAAGTAAAATTCCGTATTATCTGCGAAAACATTACAATTTATTTCATTTTTCCATTTTTAATCATTGACTGTATACACTAAAATATGTCTATTCTTCGACACTGCCTTGTGGCACTCTTTTCTGGAGAGTTTTTGTCCAAATCAATATTGAATTCCTGAATCAAACGACATTTTGGGTGAATAGCATTAGCATCACACATTTACCATTGGTTACATATTTTAGTTCATTCATCACAGAAGGAAATACTGTTTCGATAAAGAGGTAAAATATTGCACCATTCAGCATGTTCAACAACGCTTCCATAAATTCGGTTCTTTTATGAGATGGTAAAAAATGATGTACATGATTTGAGGATAACCTTGATCATTGGATTCTTTTCAAATGTCTAACTCTCGAAATGGGTTATCATTACAGCTTGTATTTTCTCCTTACTTTATTTTTCTAAAATTTTCCTCGTGCCTCATATAAAAAAAATACTTCTTGGAAACATTAATTGTCTTATTATTTACATAACTTTCATATTTTCTGCAAAAAAAGAACGATTTAGAAATTTATTACTTTCACTTTCTTTGACGGTAATTTACACAGCTTCTGCTTTATATTTTTTGCTATGGTACCGTAATTAAGTAAAACTATATCATTCTTTCAAATTTATCTTAACTTTATTTAGCTCTCTCCCCACTTGCGGTTAGATGAGCTGGTATTCTGGCTTGTTGAGTGATCACAGATATTTCAGTTGTTCAGTGTGATCAGGACTTAATGTCTAATGTATGGGAAGATCTTGCGATTATATTTAAGGAGCTTATATAGTTAGAAATTGGTTTTGTACCGTTTGAACTTCAGTATTCTACAAACTGTCTTCTCATATAAGAGTTTCACTGCAACATTAAATACATTTAAATAGTCTTTTGGTTCGTTGACTATTTTCTATTGCCTAACCGAATAATTTTTAACATGAATATATCACATTTGTTATCGTATTTCAATATTTTTCTTCTCACTGACTAAACCTTGAAGAGGCGCTTCTTACATCTATGCTGTGTTTGTTTTGCATGGTCAGTTCTATGAACTACTATATACTCGTATAGTATGATGTGTGTTCAGCATGTTAGCTATGATAATGAATACCCTTTTTCCACATAGTATTCTTTCAGTTGATGGTCTTTTCTCACATTTTGCTATATAGTTTCGCCTTAAGCTTCTTCCGCTTATTTTAAAGTTTTTGCCATTGAAAGTATTTTGTTACAAGGTCCGGGTCAAGGACACTGCAACATTTGCTGAATTTTCTCCTGCCCCCATGCACAGCACTGCTCGTTTTGTCGGTTTTGAACATTTCATGATTTGTGGTTACTTATTTTGGTCTTTCGTTCATCATCTTCTAAAACATTTTCCATAAGTTTGTTGCGGGTCTCTTTTAACTTCTTCCCCAGTTGCGATACGACATGAGATACTTTTTTAAGATTATCATTTTTTGCAACTTGTAACACATTTTTTTTTTATCAGAAAACTCGTAAAGGGTCTTACTTTTGCTTGCTAATCGAATTTCCGGAATCACTGACATGTTTTTCTTCTTCAAAAGCTTTCGTTTGAAGAGTCAAGCGATTTTAGAATTACTTTACTTTAATTTGATATTGATGCTTTAAAATAATATTGTAGTGTTAATTTGTCAAATTTTCATTGATTTCTATGACTGTCTTCATATACTTCCCTTCACTTCGTGTCTTTTTTTAGACAACTTTCGTGAGAGGCTCTGCAACTACATCGAACATGTCAGGCGTCTTCTTAAAATCCTCGTGTCTAAAAATGATGTATTTTTTCTCTGCCTAAAACACAACAAATTTCAGTTTTTTTTTTTCGTTCTATGTAATAGTACCTAGACTTCACTTTATTATTTTATTTTACTCTTGATATTCACAAAAGTTTTATTGGTCTTGATTTTCCCTAAAACTGTTAGCATTTTTTTATTTCTACCTAAAACCTTGGCCCATTTCACCTAGCTTCTCATCTGCTGAGGCAACAAAGAAACTCCAGCGATGAAAGATAAATCCAGAGGACAAGGCATCGTTAGTGGGCTAATTCGTCGTAATTTGTAAAATAGCAAATGAACCATGCGCAGGAAAATATTTAAATAGTCTTCAAGCCTAAAACTTATTTCTGCTCCTGTCCTAAAAAAAAACTGTATTTAAAACAAACACACACTCCAATAAACGATTAAGTTTAAGCGTTCAAATATTTATTTTTATGCCTGGTATCTAGTGGAATACACCAACAATTAAAAGAAGGACGCATTACATTTGTAACCTTGAATGAAGATACCCTAGAAACGGCCCAACACAGATCATATTCGCTTCCTTCGGGTAACTGTTTAATTGAATTGAATGACTGTACGTAAATATCGAGGACGGAGTAAAAAAAAATTTCAGATTCCTTTTGAAAATGTTAAAATTAAAACAGTAAAACTGATTTAAGTCCGTTTTTCAGCCTTACGGATTGCCCAAGGCGTCTTGTGTTGAGAATGCCGAGATGGGATGGGATTCCTTATTGCATACAGCGGCAATTCTTGGACATACAACCTGTGTCAGGATCCTCGTCGATTACCACAATGCAAATACCGAAGGACTGGGGTCACGTATGGAATGATTTACACGTTTGTTAACTGACTTGAAATGTTTGAGTTATCTAATATTTAATATAATCACCTTGGCTCACAAGTGGCCTACTTTTACATGAATAGTGTAATATATATATATATATATATATATATATATATATATATATATATATATATATATATATATATATATATATATATATATATATATATATATATGTGTGTGTGTGTGTGTGTGTGTGTGTGTATGTTCGTGTGTGCATGCAATTTATTGTATGAGTGTGTGTGTGTGTTATTATACAAATTTTTCTGGAATAACTGACAAGTTCTCTTTTGCAGTGTCAATAAGTGGACGATATATGAATGGAGTTAACCCTTTATGGTGTGCTGCTTCCAAAGGCCACTTAGAGATCGTGGCCTTTCTCCTTTCCAAGGGTGCTGATGCAAATGGCGTCACGACCTTCAATAGCACGCCCTTGGCAGCAGCATGTTCACACGGACACCTCATATTGCCAGACTTCTTGTGGAACACGGAGCTTGTGAATCTTTAGAAGCATTATATTTGTCTTTGATGATCGTTCGTACAACAGCTGCTCTGTATTTAACTAACTGTTGTTCAATCGTTGCCATTTACAGATAATTGTTTTTGTCTGATGCCACGTAAAATACCGTGCCATCTAGTTTTTTTAGTTGACAATGATTTATTTAAACATATTAATTTATTTGTTAATTTATTTATTTATTTATTTATTCGCTTATTTTGTTTGTTTGTTAATCATTAACTTATTTAATTTTGCATTTACTTTTGTTTCTTTGTTTATTTACATATTTATGTATGTTACATTATTCATGTGTTATTCCAGACATTGAAGCCGTCGATCACCACGCCGATGACCTACCCGTCTGATGCTCACTTCTGCAACGGTCATCTGAGACTGGAAGTACCTTTATATATTGGAGCTGACGTGAATAGCAAAATATATAGGGAAAGGCGCTTTGGTGCATGGATGTGCAGAATCAGGATATTCAAAATAATGAAGGCGTTGCTGACCACAATGCTCGTTTGATGCTGATATTCTGGTAAGTTGATGGAAATACTTATGTTCAACTGAATTATTTTGATGGTCTGCGCTAAATACAAATTCCCAGTGCATAGCAGTATAAATTAACTTTTAGAATATGAGTCCACGTCATTTTGTTTAAAAAATGAAATGTACCCTTGCACAAAAATCTTAGTACCAAAATGCACTGCCATTAAGATGAATTCAAGTCAGTCACTTTCTGGAGGATTTATCCATCGTCTCTCCTTTCAGAACAACACCCTTCACGGCAGCGAGCTTCCTGTGGTCATGCAAATTTCGTCGAATATCCGTTTCCGGAACAGATATATCCAGGATGGAGAACTCGAAGCACTGGAGCTTTGAGCCTCAGTTTTGTGACAAATGAGAGATGCAGTCGGTGCTGTCGAGCACTGGAAATCAGCCCTGAGTCTGAGGTGGGTTTTAATGAAAAGTCCAAATGATTTATTTTTTGAGCTAATTAACAATGTTTAATTTTGTGTATTGGAAAACAGATTAGATTCACTCGAATATTGTTTATATATTTAAATGATGATGTGTAACTGGCCTGATATTTGTTTTCTTATTTCAATCACATACCCTTGAAAAGAGGAATAATTTGGTTATCCTAATCTTTGCAATGCATTTTCAGGTGAGTCAATGGAGCGCTGATGTACCCAAAAGCTGACCATCTGTCAGTCTCAGTGACTTAAAATTCAGTGAATTCACGATCTTGCAACAGCTGAGGCTATGAAACAACAACAATGCAGTACACATACAGTCCCTGCTTGTGAAAGAAAGGATCTTAGGACCTGATGATCCTGAAACAATGAGAAGTATCCGGTCGACAGGACTTGATTATGCAAGAAGCGGCGCTTTTAAATGGTGCATCAACTTATGGGTCCAGGCCATCAGTAAGCCACTAGAACAGAACAGACTGTTTCACCTGCAGTCATTTGTTAGTTTATTTGCAATCTTGACGAACAGTGACCACAAACGCAAAGGGAATTGGGTACCTGTGATCTACTTTGAAGATTTAATGTGCGTTTTCGAAATATGCACTGAGGAGATGGGAGTGATTATTTATACACTGAATGAAGCAGACATTTGTGAAAGAAAGTGGCACGATTCCCACCTCGACCAGATTGCTGCTATAGCAATGAATTTGTTAGCATCATTAACGCGGTTACAGACTGATTGCTCGTCCAGTCAGTGGTACACAGTGAAAATGGCAGTGAGTAGGTTGCGGATATGGATCCAGCGCTTCCACAGGTTCGACTCGTCTTATCTGGCATGTTCCATGACAATCTCTGCCTCACTCCTAGGCAGAAATCATAGATCTTCCTGGAAACTGGGTCAGATCTCAGCAGAAACCATGCGGGTAATACATCCTTGCATTACGCTTGCTTAAATGAGGAGTTTCCAGGGCACACAGTAGATGCTTCATCTGGGTTGGAGCTAAATTGGACGATGTAACAAACTGAAGGTGAACTTTGGATCATTAGTGGCTTCTGGGACAATTCACTTGGTCAAACAGTAGATACTGGCGGTCATACCTGTGCAATGCCTGGCTGCTGAATGAATTTTTTGAATCAATTTTTACAGGGGTATCTTACATCTCATACTTTGTTAATGTTGATACTACTGGTTTAGTGGACAATTTTGTTCAGTAGATACGTCAGATTCATGACTGATATAAAACTGTACGTCTTATAATGATGTAATTAATTTCCGTATGAATGTATGTATTTTTATGTTATATTTTTATTAAAACACACACTGTATCCTGTATATATTGCTTTTATATTTATTTCTGCATACTCGTTCACTAATTGAATAGGTCATGTTGATTCATTGGCTTTGTTAATCTACGTTAATGGAAAAACAAAATATCGGTTTTACATGTTAGTAATGTGCCTTATTTTCTGGAATTACTTATGGAAATATATGCCTTGGAAAATGTTATGATTGTCTTTTTACCTCCAAGTAAACGGTCTTCAAAATTCACAAGAGTTTAATAATTCGTTTTCTATATTATACGCTTCATTATTTCTTCATTTTTCCATTTTTCTGTTTATCTATGCTTTCTCTCGTTCTGTTTCCTCTCAGCTCGGCTACTCTGCAGGCAAATTCGTGCCAAAGCCCTTCCTTGTCTAGTTAAATAAGCAAGGTAGTTGTCATAATAGGATCCATTATCAGCAAACAAAGTACATTTTATGAAGCTTTGTTTTGGCTTATTTCTGTATGACACCCAATGCAACTATCGACTTTGGTCATATTTTGCTGTGAAAGCTGCCTACCGATAAACACGAATGAAGAAAATTCA